>NC_056737.1:553273772-553468772 GCF_019279795.1 Protopterus annectens
AGGGTCTATATTAGATCAGCAAACACTTAAAAAAGAGAATGCTGATTGATTGATCGAACTTATGTAAGCAAAAGCTTACAATCTTGAACTGTCAGAACAGCAATTTTTTTCCTAGGTGGGATTTACAGCAATGTATTTCACCATCTCCAAGGCAGACAGCAGACTTTCAAGTTTCCAGGGTGAAGTCACCCAGCCAAGAAGCATGAAAAAAAAGCTGCAGGATGCCAGAACACTTTCTTAAAGTGTCTTCAAATTCCTTATGTTAGCATGCATTTTCTAGCTAAGTCAAACAGTAAATCTCAGAAAAGTTTAAATACATCAGTAGAGGTAAAGTGTATAAATATGACAAACAGCATATCTACAGTAAAGACACCAGCAATTGTGTGTTTTAACATTAAAAATTCAGTAAAACTGTCCAAAAGAATTGTGATTCAGAAATGTTCATTTACATTTCAATGTTATTTGCTCAGGAATGTTAAATCTTACTACAAGGAAAAGGGTTAAATCACAAAAGCACACTACAGGGGAGACACTGTTTCATGATTTGCAGAATTATTCGACTTCAGTATGTTTTCAGACTTACAAATTCTCCTTTATAGTCTTCGGAAATCAGTGTAAATGCTACAGCACATGTAATTCCTGATACAGAGTTTAGTCACACATACAGACCTAAACACAATCAGGTTTACCTTTATAAGGTTGAAGTACAGATGGCCAGATGTGCAAAAGTACGATTTCAATAGTTCGTAATAATGAACTATGAATTACCGAAATCTCAAATGAGCAAATGCTTGCCCTCCTGCATAATGGTGTATGTAGACATCCAGAAATGTTGGGTGTTTCAAAAAACATTCGACATTCCCGCAATGTCAAATTCATTGTTTAGCACTTTTGGTGTTTTCAGCATTCAAAAGTGCAGTTTCCGAACTTTAGTCTCAGATATATGACAAGTTGCACATGTTATTTGCAATGTTGCAAAGGTAAACCACACAGTCAGTGTATGTAACATGCACATTTTAAGACAAGACATGAAGCAAACATGTGTAAGGTCTCAAGTTCATGTTATCTTCAAATTCAAATGTTCAGAATGTAATAAATTCTAGTTTATGTGTAATTCAAGATACAGAGTTAATTATCCCCATTACAGCTACAGACATAAACTCAGTTAGTGTATGTAGCATACAGATTTCCAGACAAGATGTTATTTCAAACACAGATGTTCAGAGTGTAATACATTCTAGTTTCTTGTTTTCAGAAGTCAGTGCAAATATTGCACTGTAGGGGGATAAGAGTGCATATTTTGATCAGTTTGATAAAGGAAACACCAGCATAAATGATATATAGACTTCAGGGCAAAGTAAAAAAGAAATGCATAACTAACCTCAAGTCAATGTTATTACTAGTTTTTCAGGGCAAAATAATGAAAAAGCATATACCATAGCTCAAGTCAGTGTTGTTGCTGGGTCTATATTACAAGATCAAAACTTTAGTTGATTGAATAACTAAAGACTGAGCTTGTAATATTGAAACCTAAAAATATTGAACATCCGATTTAGCCAAGGGAAATGCTTCCCTTGGCCACATGGAAAAAATAAAAACTTTAAATCCCAATTCAAGTGGGAGGCTGTGTCCCCCACCCCATAACTAAATATACCAACTCTGAGATCACTCCAAATTGAAGGAAAAGGGCATAATCAATATAATGGCGAAGAGAAGTATTTCCCTGGGTTAAATCAGCCATTCAACATTTCTAGGTTTTAATATTACAAGATCGAACTTTAGTTATTCGATTAACTCAAGTTACATTCTTGTAATATAGACCCTTGTTGCTAGTTCTATAGAAAAGGATTTTCAGATTATCTATGTAGTCCAGCACCAAACCAGATTATTTGTCTGTCATTTATTAAGGTTGAAAGAAATGACAATATTTAATTATTTATAGAAAAAAACTTATGGAATAATGTATTGATTAATACAGGCTCATCAATTTCAGTTACAAATAGAGCTTTACTAGAAGATGTAGGTGCAGTTTTGTCAGAATTTAAAGGGTCAAAGATTACAGCAGTTAGCAGTTCTAAGTGTAATAATTATGTACTAGGTGTGGACATGTCATAATAGTTATATGTTGTTTTAGATTTCAGTAAAAAGATTTTTATGGAAAAATAAAAATGCAACAGCATTTAACAGTAGTGGACACAGATGACCTTCAAAAACTGCACATAACAGGCTGCATCATATTTTTTCAAAAAAGAAAACTAGATCACAGGTTACACCCTAGTACAACTACATATCACAAATTTGCATATCCAATATAGGAGTACTGCAAGGATTTATACTGCAATCATTACTGTTTACTATATCTGCATAGTCAGTCTGAAATTCTTACAATATGCTGACCACTGTTACATAATTTGTTCCAAACACATCCACTCACATCAACCAAATGCAAACCTCTATCAAGACCCAACCCTCATGACTGCATGAAAGTGAACTAATATTGAACAAGTAAAACAAATAATAAATGCATGACCTTTTTTGTCCAAAAAATTTACAATGTACCTTAAAGTTAGCCACTACAGAAATCAAAACTGTTTCACAGTAGAAATAAGAGATGTTTCTATAGACAGAAATCTCACATTTGAAGAATGTAGCAATTACATAAAAAAAGAATCTTAATGATTTATATCGGATTAAGAGAGAACTTCCACTAACTACCAAGCTATCTCCAGCCATCTTGTTAGTCATACCCAAAATTATTTTACAGAAGTACTATCACAACAAATATTAAAGACCTGTTTATATGAAATTAAATTTGAAAACAATATAAGGTGTGATCACCTTTTTTTTTTTGCCCATAAGCTACTGTACTAAGACCCTGGCTGAGGTCATAGTGTTCTTCTATTCTAGCACATCTCCAAAAGTATTTAAGATTGTCTACTATAAACCTCTTACATATGACCACAAGTGCTCGCAAAATAGTTGATAGAGCAACTACTGCATACCTAATAAAATTTCACTCAAACTAAGATCCACTATGAGTACACTCCTCTTTGAAAAGTAGCGTAAACCCACCTTAGATTCCCAGTGCACTGTGTTCCTTGAGTGCAACATAATACACCAGAATTAACAAAATTAGCATGCAACCAAACTAGCACAAACATTTCTTGACTACATAAACTGTTGCTCTACCACATTCAGTAGCCCATTTCTTAACAAATCTCAGTTCCCAATTATCTCATAATTATCATAGTCCTTTCTCACAATATTTTAGCACTACAGCAATTCCATTATCATACCAAAACTATCTAAATCAATATTTGCCTCCTAGTTTACTTTCTTCTACTTTACCTAACCGTACCTACATACTAGTGTGTGTGTGTGCTTTCTGTCTACTCTCCTCATTCTATACATGGCAAATATTAACTCCTTTATGCCTACAGATGACTGGAACAATCACTGGAATGGTGCCTACACCATCAACTCAAAAGACTGTATATGTGCTGCATTTTTCTAGTATGTAAATGACTTATAGATGCATAATTGCAGTTGCTGAGTTGCACAGCTCTGCATTTGTAAGCCAGCAATATAAAAACACATACATACTTTATGAATTTTTAAAGAAAAATAACTTTATCAATGTCACTTTCCCTTACCTGCTCATACGGTCTATATACGCATTTGAAAATCCTGCCATACACCAATGGGCTGATGTCTCTATAGGTTTTGTACCATTTTCTAAAATGGTAGGTCAGAAAATAAAACAATATTATCAATATTGTAACATTCAAATGTCCCACAATTTTCTGTCTGTTTTATTGAAAGTCAATACAATGTCTGTTTAAATAAAAGACAATACACAATGGGCAGATGCCTAACTTCATGGCTCCAGTTGCCAGTTTGCTGCTGAATCATCTGGGTCATCTGTTTCCATAAATAAGTGAATCCTGTTTTCTAGGGAGAAGTTCTTATGGTGCTGCTTTTATGGGGAAAAAACATGCTTCTGCAGTATGATTTGTGAAATCAGAACAGATATTTGAATTTAAGACTTTATAATTTTCCAAAAATAGAAGGCAATGCAAAACCTGTTCTTAGCTATATTTAAAACCGGTCACTGAAAATGTTCATTTGTCCCCTTATAGTTTGACTGGTAAACATGACTGTCACTCTGAACCACTAATTATTTCCCTAGTAAGCTTTTATTTGTTTATTTAGTGGGGGGGGGGGGTTGGATTGTAATAAACATAAAAATAAACATATGTAAGTACCTGTTCTTGCATGTACAATATACTGATTAATGTAGACTGTGTACATTACTTATTGTACTAGAGTGTTGTATTCCAGTATGCATAACACCTTACTATCTACAATTTCATACTGGCTAAAAATGAAGGCACATATATGCAATGTTTTTAGTTATGACTTGTTCTCCAACTTTGGAATAGACAGGTTAAGGTGATGGATAGTTATATGAATCCATTTGCTACCAGTGGACTTTTGTATGAAACAAGTAGTTCAAAATAAATATGTAAATAAATAAATAAATATGATTTGGCCAACAAGTTTTGCATTGTAAAATGAAAGGGCTTATTTTTATTATTTTTTTCTTAAATAACTGCATGACATATTTCTTGGACTGTGCAAAGAGGCTCTGGACCTTAGGAAGTCTTTGTTTCTTCAGTGTTTGGTTTGTTGGCTGTCGTTTTTGTGAGTTTGTAAAAAAAAATAATGTTTTATGCAGATGGGATTGCCCCCCTCACACCCACTGCTAATTATATATACCAACTTTAAGATCACAAAACAGTGAGGAAAGGTCAAAAGCCCACTCCTCACTATACATCAGTCTCACAAAATAAAGGCAGACATCTTGCAATGAACTGGCAGTTTGACAAAATCTTTCTAACAAAATATTTCATACACATGTATACATGTGTGTGTGTGTGTGTGTGTGTGTGTGTGTGTGTGTGTGTGTGTGTGTGTGTGTGTGTGTGTGTGTGTGTGTGTGTGTGTGTGTGTGTGTGTGTGTGTGTGTGTTACCATAAGTGTGCATGTGTATGCATGTGTGTGTATATATATATATATATATATATACAAGTAGAAATTCCTTATTCAGTCAACATTCATTAAAGTAAATATCTGTTTACTTGATCCAGTTTGGTCAGCAAAACAGAAAGTTAAAGGAAACTATTTGAAATGTCAGGATCCGTTAGTGCAAGTCCACAAAGGCAGAGACTGAATAGCTGAAAGTTTGCATATACCACGTTAGAGAAGCCATTTCACAGAATATTCCCTTTTTCTGAGGTGTGGCAATCTTTGAGATGGTATAAATAAGTTTGGAGAGTGTGGGGAGGTTGCTCCCCACATGGTGGTGCATGGGGGGCTTGCCCCATTTCAAAAATAAGTTTTAAGTTGAAGAGTGATTTTTGAGATTAACTCTTGACTGGGTTTTGGGTCTTTTTTTTTTTTTGGCTTGTTAGCACTTGGCATTTTGAGTGCTGACATTTCAATAAGGAGACATATGCAAAACTACAAAGCATTGGTACACCACATATCCTGCAAGCTTAACAAGGGAGCGTTATCTTAATTTTTTGTTAAAAACTTTGAATTGATACCTTCTTAATGTCCTTCCTTAAAAAATTCTGACAAATTAGTTATTATTTTTATTTTAAATATAAAGCAATAGTGTACATGTAATTTTAATTAGAATGTTACATTATTAGAAAGAGAACCATCAAGGATGCTGGTTTTTAAATACTGATCTGATAATAGCCAATCTAGGGAATATACAGTTATTCATTTTGTTATCACATTGGCTCACATTATCTCATTTGCGATAAATAATGAAGGATCACAGGTGTGATACATGATAATGCCAAGTTTGATTATAAAATGGGCAGCACTCTTGGACAGATTATATCAAACATAAAAGGCATTTCATTTATAGATGACCTATGATGCTCTTCGGTCCACCCATGATTTGCTTACTCACAAGATAACAGTGTACATTGTAAGAAAATTTATAAAACAATGGCTGGGATTCAGTAATCCTCCAAGTAAGACTAAACAAGTCTTACTCGGAGACTGCCATTTAAGACTATGACATCAGCGTGTCATGCATATGCATGAGGGCGCTGACTCAACTGGAAGGCTTACACAGAGCGTGTAAGACTGCAGGGGGAGTGTCGGACTGCCGAGCAGTCCAAATATCCATGCCTCTGCAACCATATAAAGTGAAAATGAGAAATGCAATGAGCGAGTCCGCTGAAATGCACACATAGCAAACAGTTCACATCCTCACATACTAAACCCCTTTGTAAATGTAAAAGGTAAACTATTTTTTTTTTCTAATTCCCGATATAGCTGCCCATATTTGCATGTGTTTGCGCGGGTGTGCCCATTGCTTAGCTGCAGTTAACAATTTCGACATCGAAGAGCATAATAAGAAATGTTTATGCAAATCAAGCCAAATAGCAATAGCGTAGTGGTAGAGCATTCGCACAAAGAGGAGGCATTCCTGGTTCTAATCCCACCACTCCCCTGTTTATTTTATGTTTTAAATTAGTATATAAAATAATTCCTGACATATATGAATGAAATTTTATTAAAAAACATTGAAATGGCCTATGTATTAGTGAACAAAATGTATACATATAAAGATAAGAAGGTGAGCAGCATTGAGGATATTGACATATAACTGCCCATAGCTAAGCAGCGTTTTACCTAGCACAATATAATTGCCAATGGCTAATCCGCGCTTTACCTAGCGCAATATAATTGCCCATAGCAAAGCAGGGTTTTACCTAGCGCAATAAAATTGCCCATAGATAAGCGAGGTTTTACCTAGCGCAATATTATTGCTTATAGCTAAGCAGTGCTTTACCTTGTGCAATATCTTTCCATGGAGCTGTGCGCCGCGCTAACCAGTGCATCGTAGGGCAACATGGAGCAACGTAGTTCAAAGTGGCCTAAACACAGACACACCCCCTAGCCTGTCTGGACAGTAGTAAAATAAAAAGCTATGACAAGGTTCGAACCCAGGACACTGTGCACCATAATCAAAGTACTGAACCACTAAGCCATGACAACTTAGGATAAACATCCACTGTTATCATGCATATACTTATAAATGGAAGATAAACCATTGCTAAACAGGTCTGCAGTCAGCCGAGAATTTTCAAAAATGGCCAATCACAAAAATGTGCGGGAAATGCGGCATATTTAAGCTCCATAGGCTGGAATACTCACCATAACTGATTGTAGCTCCCATCTGCAGTCAGAATGGCTGGTGCTGGAGAGGGTACTCACTTTCGAGTGCAACGCTGGGGCATCGAGGAGACAAAATACATGGTTTGGCTCCTTGTCCAGTGTCATGAGTCAAGACTCCTGCAGGGCCAGTTCCAAGGAATGGAGTACAAAGCACAGGCTTGGAATCGGTTAGCTCATGATCTCACCAGTGCCACAGGCATCCCTCAGACTGGTGAGCAGGTCCATCACCACCATGCAGACCTGAAGAGACGGATGCAGGACCTACTGAACCAATGGATACAGGAGGCTCGTGGCATGCAAGATGCCCCACTACTGAGTAGGTAGCCATGGAATGAAGCATGTAAGACAAGCTAATTTAGTCTATATAATGGATAGGTATGTCCCAATATCCCTTCATTTACTTCACAGCTGCAGGTGTCCGTGCTGTGAATCAGCAAGCCTATGCAGATAGGCTGCTAAGACTGTGCCACCAGGCAGGTTAGTAATTATTCTGCATGTATTGTTATATAAAATAGGTGAGAGAGCCTGAAAAAAAGTATTGTAGCCCAATAATGCCTTTCCTTTAGTGAAGTTGGCTCTATCAGGTGTTAGTTTCCTCCTTCTGTTGTCTAGCTTATTTATGGGCAATGACCACTAGATTGTTTTCTTATTTTTGGAGGAGTGCATCTTGCTTTTATTTGTGATGTCTCGATCCATGCATCCCTGTAGATGCTCATAGGATGCACTTAAATTATTTGGCAGATTGTATACCATTATCCTATAGCAAGAGGGCTTTGTGACTTCCCACTTTGATCTTGGGAAGTGTGCTGTTTGCTTTTGAAAATGTCTTCACAGTGGTTTCATTAACTGGGTGTGGGGGCAGGATGTGGATGTCCAGTGTGATTACTTAATGATCTGATATTACCAGCGAGGGGTTTATCTCTGTTGTGGAACACTGATACCCCATGTTGGTGATGATCATGTCCAGTATGTTGCCACCTCTAGTGGGCATGCTGAAAAGCTGTTCCAGGGTGTTAGAGTTTCTTAACTCTAGGACACATTGGGCAAAGGACATTGTATGCGAGTAATTCACCCACTCATTGTTTGGGTAGTTGTAATCTCCTCATATAATGGTGTTTGATATGACCTTTATATTTGCCATTGTTCTCCAGAATACTGAGTGAGGTTCCTGAGACAAGGTACATGATCTGTAGCAGGCTATAATCTGATGGGCAGCTTTGCCCAATGTTAGTTGCACTTCCATGGTCTCCAAGGCCTCATGCTGTGGCAGTAGCCTGGAGGTGTGGATATCCATAAGGTAAATGGCTACACCACTTCCTTTTGTATTTCACTCGTGGTTTTGGGTCCAAAGGTCAGGGTGATTGTGAGTGTTTTACGTGGATCATATCCAACAACTGCATGTTTGACATAGCTTTGGATGTTACACAGTGAACACCTATGAGTAGGCGATATGCAAGGGGGTATAGCTGGAGCATTTTGTGATGGTCTGTGTATGGTATGCATTTCAGGCCAATAATGCTCTTTGTGAGGTATTGCTGCTGGCTTTCCAGTTGTTGTAGTTGTCTTGTGAGGTACATAGCAACAGTGGTGTTGTACTATTTTATAGTTCTAGTGAGTGGTGAGTAGAGGGGAACAATGTCCTCTTTTATTCTGCATGAGACACATTTTGTGATGAAGTGTGCCACATAAGAGGGTTTCCTGACTACTGTGGGAATGTGCTTATCACAGTTGTATCCACTGTCCACCCATGGCCCAGGGTCTCTTGTCACACTTAAAGTGTGAGGTATACTACCACCTATGTTGTAGTTCTTGGCTACAGAGATTTTAACACAGGTGATGATAATGCACCTTTTGGCATTGAGCTACAGCCCATGGCTTGGACAACAGCCATCTGTCTCAGTGAGGCCCTTTGGTAGGATGTCCACATCTTTACTGTTTACAATGATGGCTCCTAGTTTGCACTCCTCTGGAAACGTCAGTAGCCACAGAACCTCCATGTTAATGTTTACTTCAGGGAAGTAGATACTACACAGCCTGGGAAGTTATCTAGTCCCATGGCTGCTGTGATACTGGCTTCAGAGAATGTTTTTTACCTGTGCAGCCATGATGACAGCAACTTTACAGTCTTCCATTATAAACATGTGCTCTTTCATGGGTGAGAGGGGAGTAAAGTTAACACTGATCCTATCTGTCAGGATATTGCCAATATCAGTTGGCTCTGTACATTTAGTGCCATTGAGCTGTAACTCAGAACAGATCTGAGTGTAACCATGACATGGACCTGTCTGTTGGGCAGAGATCTGCTGTGTAGACAGTATGCCACTGAGTACAGCTTGGGTTACATTCATTCTTGTTGCATGGGGCAACTATTTAAGTCCTGTAATCCTCTTGTTAAGGTTCTTCATTGTTCTTTCTAGTTGATGAACGTGCCTAGTCAGATTCCTCGCAAGTGTGTTGTGGTAGTCTCTGACAGGTCTGATGACTGCTGAGTAGTGGCAACCTCCTTTGACCTACATGCACAACCTTGGCAGTTTGTGTGTACACATAGCAGGATTTTCAGACCACTTTGTGAATGTGTTTCTGGAAGTAGAGATGACTATACACGTTTGTCCATAGATCCTTTATCATCACATCCATATTTAGCCTAAGTGTGTGAGCATGCCTAGTATGACCTTTCAGTATCTTCCTGCCTGACATTTGCTTAATTTGTTTAAGTGTGTGAGCATGCCCAGTATGACCTTTCAGTGTGATGCAGATTGAAATCCACTACATTTGTTGGAGTGTGTGAGCACGCACAGTATACACATTTATACCATATGTGTATGGTAAATCAAGGTGTATTTTTACAGCAGGGCTCACCTTTGTGTCATTGATCAACAGGGATCATGCTGTGCCTGCAGGGCTTCCATGAGACACTTTGCATAGACCTGTCAACATTTCTACATACAGGGGAGACAGCTATTCTTTGTACATTTCTAACTGTGGGTACACCGGATTGTTACTGTGGGTATACATAGGATGTGGGTTTCACCTGACACTTATACACATTTGCTGTGCCTGCACTACTATGTACAGGACACCATTACAGTCTGTACTGTTGCCTATCATACTGGCTTGAGGCATACTAGTATACTACAGATCTTAGCGTCCATTGCCACATATATTAGCTTGCGACTTCATAGCCTCACAACCCACATCACAACGCCTGGCCTGATGTTCTCTGTCTGCATAGGCATGTGGGTGAATTTACCCATTTGCCTCATTAGGGGCATGATACAGCATTGCTTTGTGTTTGCATTAGTGTACAATTGTCCTGCTGTGTCTGTGCCACTGTAATACTATCATGGCTTAGTGGTTCAGTACTGTGACTATAGTTCACAGTATCCTGGGTTCAAGCCTCATCACTGCTTTTTATTTTCATGCTGGCCAGACCAGACTGCTTACGGTACAGTAAAGCAGATATGAGCATATTTAACTGACTTTTCTCAGCTTTGGCCGACCTTGGCCAACATTGCACGAGCAATTTTGTTTACATATACTACATATTGATAAAAGCTGCTTAGCACTGCTTTATATTGCGTAAAACATGGCAATCATGCCTCAGGTGGTGCTGCAGGGCTGCCTATGTTGGATGCACATACTACACTCCCTATACATGTTTGGAAACAAGTAGTGTCAAGTTGGGCATCCCTTTTATTTTATGTGCGAGTCAGTGAGAGGTATCATTTCCAGGGTTCCTACTGAGCCAGTGTATGTGCTATGCATTGCCTCTTTGCCAAGGACAAGGCATACTGGGCACACCTCCATCTGCCTACTGGGGCCGGCTCAGGTTGTTCCTCCTCATAGTCACGCTGTGCCTGTGCAGGCCTTGGCAATGGTGGGGGGCTGTTTGGCCCTGCCCCATGATGTTCCTGCTGCAGCTGTTTTCAGAGGATCATATTGTGTAGCATGGCACATACCATGACAATTTGGGTACATGTAGTTGGTGAGTACTGCAAGGCTCCACCAGATGTGTCCAGGCACCGGAACCATGACTTGAGCATCCCAAACACACGCTCAATTACATTTCATGTTTGTGCGTATGCCTCATTATGGAGTTTTTGTTCAGGTGTGTGTGCATTTCTGACGGGTGTCATCAGCCATGACTCCAGTGTGTATCCAGCATCCCCCACTTGGTGACCATCAGGGATGTCCCCATTTACAAATGTCTGGTACAGCTGCGACAGATGCCAGATATGGGAATCGTGGTAGCTTCCAGGCTAGCCAGCACACACATTCAGTATTATGCCCTGGGCATCACACATGACCTGGCAGTTGATGGAGTGGAATCCCTTGCAGTTGATGTAGGCCCTACCCTGCTCACCAGCCAGTGTTTTGATGTATATGTGCATGCAGTCAATTGCACTCACTACCTCAGGGTATTCCGCTATTTGCTGGAAGAGACGCATATTGCTGGCCAATACCTCATGGGAATTGGGGAAATATACATGATCACTGACATGTGCTGACATGGCAGTCAGGAACTGGTGCACTACCCTTGATGCTGATGCCTGTGAAATCCCCATCATATCACCAGTTGGTCTCTACTTGGTTTCCAGTGGGATGGGTTCCCCTCTGTTGGTTCTGTGTGTGAGGCATGGCCTACACAGCTCAACAATTTGCTGCAGGAGCTCTCTGTCCACTCTATAGCGCTCCACTATTTCCAGCTCATGTAGCCCCTGGTAGGTTACCCTGGGTCTGTACATACTTCTCTGTCTCCTCACTGTGGGTTACTCAGCAGCATTCACAATGGCACCACCCTCAGCATCTTGCACATGTTGCCTTATAACAACAATGGCAGCCTCTAACATTTTTATGTCTCAGTTTAAGCTTTTTAAGTTTTCACTTCTCTTTGTTGACTGCAGTGTTGCAGTGTTTCTTAGAAAAACATGGGGGAATGTTGTTTGCAGAGTTTTAGGTGCTGGGCTGGGCTGGGCTAGTGTACTGCCTGTGTAATTGGCTGATTCTGATTAATTTTACCTGGCAGCTCTCCTCATTCTCCTTGGTTAACTTCTTACTACTTCCTTTCCTTCTTTTTCCCATTTATGTTTCCACAGGGAGCAGCGCCACACAAACAAGCGCAAACATGCTCACATGCACGCACACAGGCTTACCCAGGCTTACACGGGCTAAGGTGGGTGCACATTCATGTATACTAGCTTAGACAGCCTTACACAGGCTTACATGGGTGCACACACGCATACACAGGCTTAGACGGGTTAACACGCGCGCACACGAGTGCACATGCACGCACACAGTGTAAGCAGCTTTGCAAAAAACTTTAGTGATAGCCACGGCGTACACCTTCAGTTTCTTGATTTCAGTTTAGACAACTGTAGACACACCTCTTTTAGTCCTGAGTAACTCAAAGCAACCACATGCCACTCTGCTCCAATAAGCTTACAGTCTTTTTCATACATACCCCCTCATGATGTCACCCATCTTCCACTCTGTTACTCCCCTTTTCCTACTCTTTCCCTCTAGGGACATGGTTCACATTGCAGGGAATATTGGGATTCACTATCCTTATCCTCATTTGCTTAGGATTGCCTACTATTGCTTAGTTACATCTCTCAGACTGAGCTTCCCCCCTTAGCAACCTCTACTCAGTAGCCATGTTGTCTTCAGCCTGCCATTCACTTGCATGGCAAATTAATATTTTGAATAGATTCCCTATTTGTTCCTTTTATTTTTTGGTTTTCTGATTTTTAGAGCACAGCACATTTGCGCGTTGCTGCTCTATGCTTAAACATCGGAGATCAAGTTAAAAATATATATATATATTTTTTTTTTTATTTTGCAACGGGAAAAAATGCCAATGGCCGTATATTTGGCCATTGGCATGCTTCCTCAACTGGATGCATCCTTTATTTGGACCCGTCACGGCTCCGATTTGCTATTTGCAGAACGGTACTCAGTTGACAACTGAGTACATTTCTGCAAATAACACTACTCTTACTCGGACAGGTTAGGGTTTCCTGGATCACAAATTTACCTAATTTGCATAGCTTTCATCTGCAAATGAGGTAATTTGCATAACCTAACCCTGTCCATGTAAGAATCATTTTAGGAGCTCTCTTGCATGCCCCTGCCAGCTGTTCCTGGATTGCTCGGCAGACATGTTGGCTGCATGGAATCTTACTCTACTCTTAGACTCCGTGCAAGCCTTCTTGAATCCGTCCCAGTGTTTTTACTTCTATTAACACTGCTAAACATATGGAGTTATACGACTTGTCACTTGCAATACTGGGTGGATAATTTACCTTTTCAAATGCAGATGTGGTGTTTTTGTTTTTTTTTTTTTTCCTGTGGTGGTCCAACTACCTTTTCATTTAAATAAAGGATTACTCTTCATTTGAGTAATGAATGCAGCCAAATATCAAAGCAGCTATGGCAGAATGTTCACAGTCTCAAGTCTTGTCAAGTTTTAAATCCACAAAATGTTAGTCTCAAACCAGATCGAGTTATAAATCCACGTCTTATTTCCAGAAAAAATCCCTTTATTGTAAGTAAACAGGTAAACACTTTCACAAACTTCTATTTGCTTCATCAAACCATAAACAAGCAGACACAGCCCCTCCCTTTTTATACTCATGCAAATAATTAAATTTCAAATGAACAAATCACAATCAATCCTATACTCAAAGCACCTCCCCACCATTGAATTAAAGTGCTCACAGTAAAATGTACATCTAAGATGCATATACAATAAACATAGAATAGCATAAAATCACAATATAATAAAATAAAGTAGAGCTAACATCATATAATTCAGTGATGTCAATTTATTTCATGTGTTCGTTTTAGCAGTCACCTATTTTTTAAGCTTGGAAACAATGGAAATATGGTCATTCAAACCCTGTCCTATATGTGCCCCCAGTCTTATTATCCAGTCAAGCTCTCTCTCCTCTGTTCTTGAGCTGATGTCACCTATCCTGACATCATCTATTTCTAGTACATTAAACTGAAAGCAATGTTCAACTCCACAAGATAAAATATGTTTGGCAACAGCAATATAAGTTTGTTCTCTTTTCAAACAGTACATGTGATCCCTAATGCAATCTCTTAACCTTCTGTTGGTTTTACCCACAGAGAATGCTCTGCAGAGAGGGCACTGGGCTAAATACATTAAATTCATGCTGTTACAATCAGCCTCTATATTAAAGAAAAACGTCCTTCCTGTATCAGGATGTACAAATTCTACACCTTCAAAAATGTATTGGCAAAAATTACATTTCATACATTTCCTAAAATCAACTGCCAATCATTAGCGGACCGGAGTTCCACTGTGGCGACCCCTAACTGGGAAAAGCCGAAAGACAAAACAAACATTTCCTAGTTCTTCCAACTGGCTTTTGTACCTTCATATCTATACTATTTCTAGGGAAGCATAACTTCCTTTTAAGAAATCTACTATTCTTATAATCTAAAGAGGGCTTTTCACCTACTAAACCTGCTATCTCTCTATCAACTTGTAAGATACGCCAATTATTCCTCTAATATCCCCCTTAATACTCGATTGTCACTCATATAAGTGAGTGCCACTGCTACTTTAGTATGCCTTATTTGTTGCTTAGTATTACAACTCTGTCTTTTTGAATAGTATGGCTTTGCCCTGTCCTTTCTAATATGTTTAGTATAATTACATGGCTCCACTAAATCCTTACAACCATAGCCTCTTCCTTCAAAATCTCTTTTTAGTTGTTTTAATTCAGTTTCAAAGTCTGTGTCTCTGTCTGTAAGTCTAGAGCATCTCATGACTTGCCCTCTCAGTACATTGTGAAACACATGCTGGGGAGCATACTTGTTCTATGTAAGTACATTGCCCTTTGACATTTTTTCAAAAACGATTAGTATGTAGAAAATTCTGATTATCTATAGTAAGTCTAATATCCAGAAAGCCTATTACTTCTCTGGAATATTGACTTGTAAATTTCAGAAAACTACAACTTACCATGGTGAAGGATTTTATGATGTGACACATAACACATGAGACACATGTTGAACTCATATGTTATCTTATAGAATTAGTGTTGGAGAGCAATGCCTTTGTCTTTGACAATGAGTATTTTCTACAGGTGTCTGGTGTAGCTATGGGCACACCTTGTGCAAATAGCTACGCCAACATCGTTATGGCTGAGTGGGAAGCAAATATTGTTTTTGGTCATACTTTGGCAAATACATCTTTATGTCTGTATAGATGGTTTGTGGATGATGTCTTCATTCTATGGGAGGGTGAAGAGGTCGATCTACTATTGTTTAGTGAACATTTAAATACTAGTTGTAGTTTTCTGAAATGTATGAGTCAATATTCCAGAGAAGTAATAGATTTTCTGGATATTATACTTACTATAGATAATCAGAATTTTCTACATACTAATCGTTTTTGAAAAAATTGCCAAAGGGCAAAGTATTTGCATAGAACAAGTATGCACCCTCAGCATGTATTTTGCAATGTACTGAGAGGGCAAGTCATGAGATCCTCTAGACTTACAGACAGAGACACAGACTTTGAAACTGAATTAAAACAACTAAAAAGCTATTTTGAAGGCAGAGGCTATGGTAGCAAGGATGTAGTAGAGGCACGTAATTATGCTAAACATATTAGGAAGGACAGGGCAAAGCCATACTGTTCAAAAAGAGGGAGTTGTAATACTAAGCAACAAATGATGCATAGTAAAGTAGCAGTGGCACTCACTTATATGAGTGACAATCGGGTATTAAAGGGGATATTAGAGGAATAATTGGCATATCTTACAGGTTGATAGAGATAGCAGGTTTAGTAGGTGAAAAGCCCACTTTAGTTTATAAGAATATTAGATTTCTTAAAAGGAGGTTATGCTGCCCTAGAAGTACTATAGATATGAAGGCACAAAAGCCAGTTAGAGGAACTAGGAAATGTATGAAATGTAATTTTTGCCAATACATTTTTGAAGGTGTAGAATTTGTACATTCTGATACAGAAAGGAAGTTTCTCTTTAACACAGAGGTTGATTGTAGCAGCATGAATTTAGTGTATTTAGCCTGGTGCGTTCTCTTCAGAGCATTCTATGTGGGTAAAACCAAAAGAAGGCTAAGATAGCGCATTAGGGATCATATGTACTGTTTGAAAAGACAACAAACTTATAATGCTTTTCCCAAACATACTTTATCTTGTGGAGTTGAACATCACTTTCAGTTTAATGTACTAGAAATAGTTAAAGAGGCTGTCAGGATGGGTGACATCAGCTCAAGAACAGAGGAGAGAGAGCTTGACTGGATAATAAGACTGGGGGCACATACAGGACAGGGTTTGAATGACCATATTTCCATTGTTTCCAAGTTGAAAAATAGGAGACTGCTAAAATGAACACATGAAATAAATTGACATTACTGAATTCTATGATGTTAGCTCTACTTTATTTTATTTTATTTTGATTTTATGTTATTCTATGTTTATCTTATATGCATCTTAGATGTATATTTTACTGTGAGCGCTTTAATTCAATGGTGGGGAGGTGCTTTGAGTATAGGATTGACTGTGATTTGTTCATTTGAAATTTGATTATTTGCATGAGTATAAAAAGGGGGGCTGAGTCTGCTTGTTTATGGTCTGATGAAGCAAACAGAAATTTGTGAAAGCACTTACTTGTTGTAACTTACTTGCAATAAAGGGATTTTATCTGGAAATAAGACGTGTGGATTTATAACTCGATCGGGTTTGAGACTGTGAACATTTTGTGGATTTATAACTTGACTTGGCTTGAGACTGTGAACATTCTGCCATAGCTGCTTCAATATTTGGCTGCATTTATTCCTTTTTTGTATCACTGAGTGGCAGTTGAGACCTTGAGGTTTGTTTTTTCTTCATTTGAGTAATGTTTACTATAAAAGGGAGAGAAGTGCACTTTTCAAACATACATTTATGCATCAGACTGCTCAATTTTCTTTTACTTACATTGAAAAGGTGATAAGGAATTTTATTTTGGAACATAAATATTTGCTACTTAATAATACGAAAAGGTGTTTGCTTTATTATTTTGGGGCCATTACTTCATACAGATCTCAATGAAAACTTTTGATTGACATTTTTAATGTTTTAATATTACTAGTATTTTATTTCATCAACAACTAGGTTGCCCAGGATATATAAATAAAGAATATACAAAAAAATATGCACTGCATATTTTAAGCTTTAAACTGCTATAAGAATTATACATTTTTACTGTATAATGTTTAGACATTTTGGACATATTAAGGATCTTTTTATTTTTGTGTTTTCCTCCTGGTTATTTCTGAATATATTGATATTTATTTTTTTCTGATGCTTATTTAGTTGTATATAAAGGATTGTTATATATTTTGCAGCTTCATGTTTAATTTTCACATTTTGATTAGCAAGCACTTTTTTTGTATAACATGGATCGTACAATTAGTCATCCTATTTAAGTGGTTGTTTTGAGTCTACCACTCACAACATTAATAAAAATGGATGGTTAAACCCAGTACTTTTGAAGGCGGTGTTGTGTACATTGAAAGTGAAACAATAAAAAGTAATTTTCTCCAGAATGCTGGATATTTTCTTTGATCAAATTACTTTGATGGAATGTTTAGTTAAAACCAAGTAAAACAAAAAAATAAGCTAATGTTTGTGAAGAAGGAAAGCCTCCCCACACCTCTTTACCTTCTGTTACTTAAATCCACTAGCTGTGAAACTGGGGTCTATATCAGAAGCTCTGACATTCAAATGTTCAAGTCTCATATGGTCGACACCATACGAACGAACTTTTGAAAGCTCAAACGTTTCAATGGAGATCACCATAGGGCATATTTCCCTTTAATTCACTGTAGTACGATCTTGGAGTTGGTATATTTAAGTAGCGGGTGATGTGGGGGTGCAGGGGGGCTTGTCCTCTGCTCAGAGTGTTCAGTAGGTTTTTTTTTGTTTAGTTTTTATTATATGTTTGATGTTATAAAACTTCACTCATATGGTGTCGATCATATGAGCGTTGAAGTTTTAAAACTTCAAGCATATAATATAGACCCGTGAAACTGCACAACAACAGGATAAGGAGAAATGTTCTTAACTCTACTGCTCAACAGTCTCATATATGTGCAGCAGTCTGAGTGATGCAACCAGAATCAGACTAGTAAGTGTGAATAACTGCAGCAAAAATGTGAAAAAAGGCACTCAGACTTCGAAAACAAATGAATAAATACTGAGCTACCTGTGGCAGCACCAGAATTGTAAGCCAGTCCAATTGTATAGTATAACAAAAAGGAGCACCAAACTTCCAACAGGATAAAAAACAGCTTCCAGTTTCTTTAATGCTTTCATCTCTGAAAGTTCTGAGACTTCATCAGAATAAAGCATAACCACATGCCTATGATTATATAACACTATTAATCAAACAATTAAACACATTTAAAGAAATACATTTTTTTTTAAAAACTTGAAAAAAAAAACTTGAAGGAAAACATACAGTTCCAAAAAAATACTTTCAGAAGGCAGAACCATATCTATCTAATCAAAGCTTTTGTTTTTAACATTGGTAAAATTGAAATGTTTTCATTAATGCCAGGTTCTACAGTCACATTTAATTCAAGTTGCCATTTAAGTTCACTAAGTTCTATTTGAAGTTCCCACCATCCTTCTCTAGTGGTCTTCTGGATCTCTACCAAAATTTCAAACTTGAACTAACAAACTGCCTGCATTTAACTGAATGTTTGTATAATGCATTATTTTCGTTATGACTCCTAATAGCATACGTTTGTTCATAGATGTGTTTTTTTCAATGATCTTTCTGTCTTACCAACATAATTAAAATTGCAGGATGTACACACTGCCAAGTATACTAGTCCTTTTGTAGCACAATTATAACAGGTTTCATGATAGAAGGTAAAACACACAATGGTCCTTCAAAAATATAATTACATTTGCCACATTTACTAGTACGCTGTGGTTTAATGTCTGAATGTGAGTAGGGTGTTCAAACAAATATTTTAAGATTTTCCCCATTTTGTAAACAAATTGTGGCTGTCCACCTAACACTCTTAACAGGTCACTATTAGTAGTAAAAATTACCCAGTTTCTCTTCATAATATCATTAATTTCTTTGAAACCTTCACCATATGGTAAAGTCATAGGGTGGCCATGGCTCTCATCTCCTTGTGATGAGGAAAACTACCCTGCCCTTAGAAGGTCTGAAAGGATATGTAACAGAAACAAGCAAAATAATGTTAACAACAATAATTTTTTTCAACATACTCCAGCACTCAGTGGCACCAGAAACAACCTGAGGGGAAGACAATGGGGAGGAACAACAACTAGAACAAGCCATTGTATCTTCATTTAACAATGAAGGTAGTTCAGAAAATAGTGAAAATATTAAAGAGTTATTTGGAGGGAAATGATTGTGTTCACAAGGTTTTAACATCTTTAACTATACAGAAACTCAGATTAATAAGACACAATTTTCCATTTTTAAGAAAAGTGGCAAGTTTGTTCCTTGTTTTAAAGTTGCTTTACCAGGTATTTTGACTGAAACTAAACTATACTCTAGAAAATTACATTTTCAGTTTATGTTTCAAGAATGTTTCAAGAACAGAGAGACTTGAGGTTTACAAATGGGGGGCAACTTGTTTAAATGGAAGAGCACTTTTAACCCCCGATTCATCCCACTATTACAGCATATGACCAAATTTGTTCCAAAGAAATTTATGCTTTGGTAACTAAAAGAAAAAGGAAATTATACAACCTATCAAAACAAGAAACTGATGTTTTGAGAGTTAAGAACTGATTATACATTCAGAATTATGAAACCACACAAAGGGGGTGGAGTAGCTTTAGTTGATAACATAGATTACAGCACACACATGCTGAAAATATATGATACAAACAAATACATGGAGGTGTCCTACAATTAAGTCATGATAGCTCATAGAAAAATGTAGTTGTTTCTGGTAGATGCAAGGAGTGATTTGGGATTTTAAAATAAGTGGTTGTATACGTACATTTTTTGGACGACATTTTTATTCTGTGGAAGGACAATGTGACTGACATGAATGAATTTAGGGATTATGTGGAAAATATCCCCAGCTTCCTTAAATTCAAAAATTCCTTCGCGGATTCTGTTATTAACTTCCTGGATGTCACTTTAGTTAAGGATCTTGTAAGTCATTCTTTTGTTTCCAAAATATTTAGAAAGGAAACATTTCAAATAATTATTTGGATTACCATTAGGGCAGACATGAGGTTTGCTAATAAACCAATTTATCCATGGACATCTTCAGAGTGGGGGTTAGATAATATATTAGTAGGAATTAAGAGGGTAGGGGGATGAAAGGGTTAAATGTGTAGAAGGGATGAGTGGGAGGAAATGAGGTAAGAGTAGTGAGGGGTTTAAGGGGCTTATGCAAGTGTCACTGGGTAAGGAATCATATTTTGGCATAAACTTTCTACCTACCCTCCTTTCTGCTTTTTGGTGGAATAATGGGGATTGTGGTTATTATATCAGACTGGGTAGGGGGGAGAAGAGGGGCGAGCATGCCCTCTTCTGTTTCTCCTCTGGTTTTGGATGTTCATTTCAATGAATTGGGAAAGAAAAGTGAGCATTTCGAGGTGGCTTGACAAATAAGCAAGCAGGGGGAAGGATGCTGCTTATTTGTTTAGATGTTAATTCCATAAGTGGTAAATGAAGTGAGTGATGGGATTCTGCTTCATAAGGAAAATAAGTGAGGTAAGGATGCTGTTTATTGGGTTGGATGTGTAATTCAATAAATGGTAAATGAAGTGAGTGGTGAGACGCTGCTTCATATGTAAGCAAGTGGAGGTATGGATGCTGCTTACTGGGTCAGGATGAGCAAGGTCACGTTGTTCTAATTAACATTACATGGATGTCGATGCTGGAATTCAATCAGCTATACTATGTTTCAGTTGTAATTAATAAATATTGGCTAATTAAGTTATGTTCATGGAAGTTTAATAAAGGTCATCAAATGTCATTCGGTGTGATATATTTATTGAAGGGGACCAGGACAAATACGATTCTGAATCTTTCAAAAGCATACTAATAGTGACTAAAAGACAATGGTATTTTAAATGTGTCATTATCTGTATTGCTATGCATTTTTTTCCCAAGATGTTTGATATTGAGGAGAAATAGGCTTTTAAACTCACATTTGTTTAGGTCTAGGATTGTGTAGAGGAATGACATGCAGTCTTCTCAATATCAGGTTTTGGGAAAGTATTAATACTATATCCTGTATTTTCAGAGATGAAAATATCAGACTCACAGGAACTTAGAAATATCCAACTGATCCTGCTGTATCATAACAAGGGACTTCCTTGAGTCACTGATTTGCTTTACAAAGAGAAGTGTGAAATGAAGTACAGTTTGGTTAAAAGGTAATCTCTCAGATGTTACAGAATTCATGAGTAATGAGACATTAAATATGGAGAATATCATGTTTGCAAAAAGGCCAGCAAAACTGTAAATCATTACCATAGTGAAGGTAACATGTTCACCACTTGTAGAATTAATGTAGGGACCTGCTTTGCTTTGTTCTGTCTGGAAGGTTTTAAATACTTCAGAAAATGTCTTCTATATTTTCTCATAATCATGAATGCCTTTTTTTCATCATGTTTGTCTTGGCCTTATTATCCACATTTTTACCTTGATTTCTAGTAATAATAACAATGATAATAATAAAACAGTAATTCTGAAAATCATTTTGTGACTTAATATTCTTGTTCAACATGCATAATAACTACACTTCCTAATGGCATGTTTTACCTCGGCAGCTAGCCAAGCAGCAGGCTTACCCTCAACTCTACCAGTTTTCCAGAAACATTGTTAAGAAAAAAAGCATTTTTTTTTCACAATCATTCTTATTAGTTACATAGAATGAATCACACATGGCAAGTTTGCTCCATAAATACATATAGCCATATGGATTTATAGTCTTGTAACTTACTGTAGTGTCAGGTAAGCATTCTTTCCTTGTAGAAAAGGGAGTGAAATATTTCAGTAGTCAAACTATGGGTATTTCCATACCTACCGTTTAGGACTAACAAGTGTTGAATATCCCATAACCAGGACCTGACATGACATGGGCACAAGATGTTAACAGTACTACATCCAACCTGTATGATGTCAGGCTGGTATTGGTAACATATCATGCAGTACAGTCTGGCTCCTATAGGAAATGTAAAATGTGGAAGCTATCAATATACGTATATATTTACATATATATAGATATACATGTGACTACACATTCACATGCAGAGATATGTACAGTAAGATATATATGTAGGAGGTGCACAAAATATGGAACAGCCACTATGCCTATATTTCACACCTGAACAACTGGACATTGTATGGGCCATCCATACAAATGACAATCATTGCCTGCAACATATACCCACAGAGAGGTCATAGGAAAAAAACACCACAGACAGGTTTGCAGAAATGGAAAACCTTTATTTGTGTACTATTGCAGTTCTATAAACTATTCCTACTGTAACTGGGATTGTCTTCACAGATATGGTGTGTGTGTGTGTGTGTGTGTGTGTGTGGGGGAGTCACATCTGCTTTCCACATTTGTGCCATTGGCTACTGACAGACATCTTAAGGACATCATAATAAAGTACAGCTGCTAGCACATGCTGCCCCTGCTGATTGCAGCAGAGATATTGGCCAATATGTGTGGACATTCTGATGCACTCTGTACAGTCCAGAGATATACACAGAACCCCTTAGTGCAAAGCATGTGTACCATGCCTGACAACATGAATGTTAACATGCATGTAGATGGGTATAACACACAACAACTAGTAAACATATGCCACCATAGGTTATGCATTCACACATCCCTGTCTGGCCTGACACACAATAACCACTGGTACAGGGGTGCCATGGCCACATACTACCCACTAGATATTGACATATATCTGTACAGCATCCCACTGCTCTGTCTGACATACATGACTGTTAAGGGAGACCCGGCAGCAGTACATCCAGCAAGTATCTCCACATGACATCTCACTGGGTAAGTACACTAAGCTGTTAGGCATGTAACAATGCACTCTGAAGGGTACAGGCAGACTGGCTCAACATTGGCCTACATCTCCTATGGGGGAATGCACATGTAACTGCATATATAGCAGGCTGTACAGGCATGTCACAGCACAGGGTAAAAAACACCTGTGTGAAAGTGCATAACACACCCAATGAGATCAAAGTCACAGCCACATATGACAAGCTAGCATAATATTGCAGTATATGGACTATCTGTTCAACACCATCCTCATATGTGCCACTCACACACTAACCCTACATATACTGGGCCACTACACAGTTTGGTCTGATGGCTGACTGTGGTATGGGACATGTGTGGGTATGGCACTACAAACATGTAAGCCAGTACAGTAACAAGCAGTGGAGCAGCATGTAACATCAGATAGGACAGGACATAGGGCGATGACTACCACAGTTTATACACAGGCCAAGGTACATATTAACAATACATGCATTGTCGACATTCACTATAAGTACACAGACCTCAGTACTGTACAAACAACCACAGTATGCCCACGTTATGTCATCAAATATAACCCCTACTGTACATAACATCTGTGGCAGTCTGATATCTCACTGGCTTGTTACCAGATATGATGACACTAATTATGGTGTACAGCACATATGCACCTCTTCATGCATGACATTTGCAAACGTTGACAGAGTTGGGGCTGGAAGCACATACACAGGGCTAATATTGACATGTTGCTGTGATAACCTCATACATTTACTGTTGTGACAGGGTTTGTTGCAACATATGTCCTATGAGGGATATGAAGTCAGTAACTGTCATGGCTTTCACCATCTACAGACTACAGTCCTCACACTACCTTCTGCAGTCCACAGATAGATGCTCTGTGGGTAACACATGAAACCAAAGGCACAACACACTGCCCAGTCTGCAGATGACCCTGCAGATGGGGATTCCTCAAAAACATAGAACTGACATGGCAGGTATTGTGACTTGTAGGACAGCCATATCCACACACACACTGCTAAACCAACATTACTCCAAATACAGTATAGCAGCACTTAAAGTCTGTAGTCAGGTCAAGCACATACCCCTGTTGTGTGTTGCCCTGTTTCCACAGTGTATGTTGTTAGAGGTAAATCCCTAATCCATCTGAGATGCTGTTTGCCAAACAACAGATCTAGTTCCTGCTCACAGTGAATGAAAAGAGCCAGCATCAACATGATGTTCCTAGATATTGGAGTGTGTTTCCATGCAATTGGCTATGGGAATGTTACCACAGCTGTTCCACGTACAATCAGCTAGGGGAGGGCTGCAATTCATGCAGAGGCCATCAGCTGATCATGAGCATCACTTAAAATACACTTGCTGCTGCTGCCTAAGCAAAGCAGGTGTAGGTCTCCACATCCACCAGAGAGGGAGTGGGAGAGGCAGACAGAGGCAAAGACAAGTCAGGGAGGGGAGGGAGAGTAAAATCTAAACATGTTTGTGTCTTGCACCTACCAGCACAGGGTATCAAGCCCCTGATGACTATGTAGTGCTATCGCAGTTCTATGCAGTTATTGGATGCGCCACATGGGTTACCTGCTGTGGAGCCTTCCGAACATATATGTGATGGTGAGTGACATCTGCAACAGGGATATGGTAGCTATATGGTAGGTGATGTACACATGCCTGTCTGCATGAACAGGTACCACCATCAACACAGCCACACTCTCACAGGGATGCACACACACTGACACACTTGGCAGGGTCAGGATTAAAACTCATCAGTAGTGGGATTGCCACAACCCATCACTGTGCAGGTATCACATGCACCACATGGGTCATACGGAGGTTGTATGGGCAAAGGGTATGGGAAGGTGTCTGACAACAGACAGCATGCTTCAGTATGCCAATGGCAGTTGTAGTGAGTGTGGATGTGAACATACACATCATACAACACACACAGACACAAACACACAGGGTGCTATACTGACATGCATGGGTGCCTGTCTGCACAGGTATGTGTTGGTCGACTATGCCAGATGGCTATACAAAGCTAGGCGATGGGTATACCTTGGCATGAGACCACATGACAATGGTCTGCATTGTGGATCAGGGCTGTGGTTTCTGTATTTTCCCACATAGGTGGGTATTGTATCCCCCATCCAGTGACCTGGGTGACTATTGTGTGTGGCCAATGCTGTGCAGTGCTTGCCATGTATGTGTTCTTTAGTCCATGACATGGACAGTGACTGGGATGTGCACACCTCCCACATGCATATACAGTGACATGTGGAACTGTACTTGGGGTGTCTGGCCCATGTTGTGAGCACAGATTATCATCAGATGTGCCAGTCTTGCCCACCTGTGGTGGGAACTGGTAATGGGCAGCAGGTTTACCCTGCACCTACATTGATGGCATGCTAATGGGATTCCCTGGTGTCAGTGGCATCTGTCCATACAGGGCATGTTGTCAGGCATGGCATGTCCTTTGTGGGTCACATGTGATGGCATCACAGGTGTTGCAGGTGTCCATTGGGGAACATGGGGGGGGTACACTGTCTGCATGTACATGCATATTGGACAGATGGACAGGATGCCATGCCCTCTGTAACCCACTGCTATCACTCCATAGTTACTATCAGTGGCCAATATGCAGTATACTACCCACATATTGGCTGTTGCCTAGGCATGTGTGTATAAGACATGGGTTGAGAGTGTGCTCTGGGTAATACTGGGGTTGCTAACTGTGATTGCCTGGCTTTGATGTCACATGTATGGGTATGGCTTTGCACCCCAGCCTCCCAGCTCTTTCACATTTGTTATCCCTGTATGGTGGACATTGCAATATATAGTAGGGCCACCATATAAGAATTATGCAAAAGCCGCTCTACATTTGCCACAGGTGTCACACACTCACAACCACCTCCACACAGGATACAAGCTAAAAACACACATACACACACCTGTCATGTCTAGGAGTAGAACCCCTACCTAACCAGTGTATTCCACTACAGCACTACACAGTTATAGTACATACCATGGAGACTACTGGAGTATTCCTTCCTCAAAGATGTATATCACATTGGATGACGTCAGCAGGATTGCCAAAGTAGGACATTCAAATTGTAGTGAGTGTGACTAGTCTAAAATGCATTGCTCCCTACACAGACAGTGACACAAACACAAAACATCCACAACTGACATGTGTGGGTATAGAACCCCTAACAGAGGTCTACATTACACTAAAGCATGGAGCTGTTATATGACACATCATGGGGATTACTGCACAACTCCTTCTCCAAAGGTGTATTTCACAATGAATGACATCAGCAGGATTGCCAAAGTTGGACATTCAAATTGTAGTGAGTGTGACTAGCCTATAATGCATTTCTCCATACACAGACATTGAAACACACACAAACCATCCAGAACTGCCATGGGTGGGGATGGAACCCTACCACAGTTTTAAATCACACTACAGCAGTATGCAGTTATGGCACATACTACAGAGATTACTGGGCTTCAACCTTCCCAGAGGTGTATTTCTAGGTGGGTTACCTCAGCGGCCTTGCCAAAGTTGAGCATATGAATTGTAGGGAGGATGAGTACCCTAAAAAGCATTGTTCTCTACACAGACAGAGTTAGACAGACACATACTTGCCATGTCTGGGATTTGAACACCTACCTAACTACTTTATCACAATACAACAGTATGCAGTTATAGGACGCGCTATGGAGATTACTGGGCTACAGCCTTGCCAGAGGTGTATTTCTAGGTGAATGACATCAGCAGCATTGCCAAAGTTGAGCATATGAATTGTTGGTAGTGTGACTACCCTAAAAAGCATTGCTCTCTACACAGACAGACATGCACACAGACACACACTCATACAGTTGCCAAGTCTGGGATTAGAACTCATACCTAACTAGTTTATCACACTACAACAGCACACAGTTATGGGACATGCCATGAGGATTACTGGGCTACAACTCTCCCAAAGGTGTATTTCACATTGGAAGACCTCAGCAGACTTGTCATAGTAGGGCTATGGGGAGGGCAGTGTGCATGCATTGGCCATAACCCATTCATCTAAGGGTTGACACACCACATGTGGGCACATACAGGGTCATATTTCGCAGGTATGTGTATACAGCTGCTAGATGACTACTTCCTTGTACAGTCATATTGCACAGCTGGCACATGCACCATATAGTCTGTCATGGTGACAAATACTGGTGGTTAGTATCTGCAGTGAGCGACATCTGCACGTCCTGTGTTTGGGGCCCTTTGGCTGTGTGCTAGGTGGGACAGGCCTGGATGGCTCCTTGTCACAGTCACCCTCTTCTACACATCTATGACTTTCTACCTTTGGCTTATTATAGTGTGTTGTCCTTACATATATGTCTGTATTCCTAGCCACTGTGTGTGCAAGGCATGAGTTGTGCATACTGATGAGTGTCTGCACTAACAACTCTGACTGCCATATATGTCTGGTCCACTGGTGTTTGCAGACATGGCCTTCAGAGCATGCCCAGTATGACCTTTCAGTATGTTTGTGACTGACATTGCCTTCATTTCTCTAAGTGTGTGAGCATGCCCAGTATGGCCGTCTGTACTGCATGTGTGGATCGAGTCCAGGTAATTTGTACTGCAGTGCTGACATTTGCATTGTACACCAACAGGTAGCATGCTGTCTCTGCAGGGTATCCATCTATCATTTCACGTTGACTGTTACTACATTTCTGCATAGCAGGGGGCACACCTGACTGTTTCTACATTTCTACACAGAACTGGGGGGGGACCTGACTGTTACTATATTTCTACATAGGATGGGGGGGCAATCCTGACTATTTCTACATTTCTACACAGGATTGGAGAGGCACACCTGACTGTTACTATATTTTTACTTAGGATGGGGGGCACACCTGACTATTTCTGCAGTTCTACACAGGATTGGGGGGGCACACCTGATGGTTATGATATTTCTATGTAGGAGGGGGGGCAGACCTGACACTTGCACACATTTGCTAGGACTGTACTGGTATGTCGGGTAGTCCATTTCAGTCTATAGTCTTACCTATAATGCTGGCTAGAGGCATACCAGTGTACTACAGATCTTAGCTTTTAATTACCTACATATTGGTTTCTGACATCCTACCCTTCAGAACTGACATCTCACTACCTGTCCTGCTGTAGTGTGTCTGTGTCGGCCTGGGGGAGGTTACTCATAGGCCCTATTCTGAGGCCATAGCACAGCCTTTGTCTGTGTTTGTCGACATCTGTCCTGCTGGCTGTGACTGTTGTTGGTTATGTGACCCCCCCTGACTGGCATGTGCGAGTCACTTACCTTTTGGGTGTCCAAGTATTGAGGGTGGTGCTGCAGGGTTGTCTATGTCAGATGCACATAGTACACTCCCTACGCATGGTTAGGCAGAGGTAGTGTAATATTTGGCATCCCTTTTACTGTATATGAGAGTTGGAGAGAGGTGTTATTCCCTGGGTCTCTCCTGTGTCAGTGCATGTGCTATGTGTTGCCTCTTTGCCAAGGCCAGGGCATACTGGGCATGCCTCCTTCTGCTTACTGTGGCAGGCTCAAGTTGTTCCTCCTCTGAGTCACTCTGTGCTTGTGCAGGCCTTGGCAATGGTGGGGGACTGTGTGGCCCTGTCCTGTGCTGTTCCTGCTGTAGCTGTTTCTGCAGGTTCATATTGTGTAGCATGGCACATAAAAGGATGATTTGGGTACATGTAGCTGGTGAGTACTATAGGGTTCCACCGGATGTGTCCAGGCACTGGAACCATGACTTGAGCATCCCAAACACACACTCTACTATAATTCTGATCTGTGTGCCTCATTATAGAGTTATTGTTTGGGTGTGTGTTCATTTCTGATGGATGTTATCAGTCATGGCTCCTGTGCGTATCCAGCATACCCCACTAGGTGACCATCAGGGATGTCTCCATTGACAAATCTGCATTAGATGCCAGATGTGGGGATTGTGATAGCTTCCAGGGCAGACAGCACACACATTCATTATTATGCCCTGGGCATTGCACACAACCAGGCAGTTGGATGGGAAGCCTTTACGGTTGATGTAAACCCTGCCCCGTTCACCGGGTGGTGCTTTGATGCACATGTGTGTGCAGTCTATAACACCCACTACCTCAGGGTATTCTGCTATTTGGTGGAACAGTTGCATATTGCTAGCCAACACCTCACGGATGTTGGAGAAATATATGTGCTCACCGACATGTGCTGACATGGCATCCAGGAACTGGTGGAGTACCCTGGATGCTGATGCCTGTGAAATCCCCATCATATCCCCAGTTGGCTTTTTGAGGGTACCTGTAGTTAGTATTCTTAGGCCTACACATACCTTGGTATACACTGGGATGGGTTTCCCTCTGTTAGTTTTGTGTGTCAGGCATGGCCGGCACAGCTCAACAATTTGCTGTAGGAGGTCCATGTCCACCCTATAGCGCTCCACTATCTCCAGCCCATGTAGCCCCTGGTAGGTTACCCTGGGTCTGTACACTCTTCTCTGTCTCCTCACTGTGGGTTGGTCGACACTCACAGGCATTCACATCCTCACCACCCTTAGCCTTTTCCACAAGCTGTATGATAGCTGTTGCAGCCCCTATCATTTTTAGCTGTGAGTGTTAGAAGTTCCCCGCTTGTTTACACCAGTGGTGTAGAGTGTGGAAAATACAAGAGGGGAAGGTGTTTGCTTAGTTTATAGTGATGTTTTGGGCTGGGCTGGTCTGCTGCCTGTGTAATTGGCTGATTCTGATACATTTCACCTGCCAGCTAAGCTAATTCTCCTTGATTACCTTCCTACTGCTGCTTTCCCTTCCCATTGCCTTCCTGTTTAAGTCTGTGTGCGCACTGCACAAACACAGTGCTCAAATGTTCAAATGTGCACACTGCTGCTATTTCCTGGTTTAACTTCTTTTTTCTTCCTGTAAAACCCAGTGCACAGCGTGCACACCCACTTAGGCTTTGTAAAGAGTGCTAAGCAGGTTTAGACACACCCTTTAGCTTAGCAGTGCTAAGCTAGGAGCAAAGCCAATCCACAGGGTTCCAATCTGCTTACAGTATGCCTAACACACACGCCCATGATGTTACGTAACTCCTAGGCTTGCGGCAAGCTATTCCTGCTCTTACACTGTTGAGACCTGACTCACATGCTGGGGAAAACTGGGATTCACTATCATTCCCCTCATTTGCATAGGATTGCCTGCTGATGCATAATTACATGTCTCACACTGAGCCTCCCCCCTCAGCAACCATTACTTACTGGCCATGTTGTTTTCTGTCTGCCATTGACTTGCATGGCAGAATACTGATTTTAGTTAGTATGCTTAATTTAGGTTTATTTTGTTGTTTTCCCCCACAATCCCATTTGCGCATCACTGCCCTATGCTTAAACAGCTGAGAATGGCTAAAAAAAATTAAAAGTTGATTTTTTTATTTTTTGTTTTGTTTGCAATGCCAATGGCCTTATAGTTGGCAATTGGCATGTTTCCTCAATGATATGCAACCTTTATTTGGAGCTGTCATAGCTCCATTTTGGAGTTTGCAGAAATGTACTCTGTTACTAACCGAGTACATTTCTGCAGATTGCACTAGTCCTGCACGGATGGTCACAAGCTTTCTGGATTGCAAAATTAACTCATTTGTATGGATTTCTACTGAAAATGGGGTGATTTGCATACAAGGGCTTAGTCCATCCAGGATTAGTGCAGGAGCTCTCGTGCACACCCATGCAGACTGTTCCTGGATCACACGGCAGACTATAAAATGAGTTATAAAACATTACATTTGTTTCTTAAAATTGCACAAAAATGTGTAAAATAAACTATTTGTTTTCAATTTTTGCAGTCTAAAATGGCAACATTTTATCTGCCTTGGACAAGCATGTTCTTCAGCTGTTTTATTTATTTTTTTAATTCAGACTTTGAACTTGTTTACATATTATCAGATAAGTTGTTTTAATCTCTTTTGCACTGTTTAATTCACTTAGAAGTTTGCAAAGGTTTGGTTCTCATTGTTTGCCACCTTGATGTTCCAGTGACCTTCAGTAACTTATGCTATTACTACTCGCTGTATTTCTGCAGCAGTACAGAAATCCCAATTTTGTTTCCAGCATGGGAGTAATAATGCAGTATAAGGTAGGAAGATGTTGAGTTTCACTATTGCTGCTACTGTTTCTGATTCTCCTGCAAAGCTACACATGACCTTTTACAGCCAAATGACAGAACAATGATAGAAGGATACCAGACATGAAAGAACAATACAAGTTCATGGTATAGCAGTAAATAACCACAAATGGTGAACTATCAGCAGTTTAACACTGAACTGATGCCCTGGCCATGGCATTCAATTGGCTATAACATGAAAATAAAAGCAGCAGAATTACTTTTTAGCAGTTTTGTGGCTTCCTTTTATATTCCAAGCCATTTGAAGATAATGGCCAAGGTACACTATCTGGATCAAAGTTTTAGCAGTAAACAATTTGCAGCTAGCTAATTAGTTAGTTAGCTAGCTAGCTTTCAAATGCTTCATGCAATATAACAGCCCATGACATAATATATAACAATATACAGGCGCATCCAGCAGACAAGACACAGAGGTGAAACACATGTATATAAGTCAAGCTTATAAATGTACAAGGTACAGATATAAGACAATTACTCTAGTAAAAAGAGGGAAATGTGTACTAACGGTAGACAACATAGCAAGTTATGGCTAATAGTACACATCTGTATATGGTACAGGTCATGGAGCACAGGATTATTGGATTATCAGTGGTAAACATTACATGTTTTGAGTACCAAGTCACAGTGGTACAAGTTAGATGTGTCCAGGAATGGGCATAGCATGAGTGAACCACTGTCACTGGCATACTTATAATGTGTAAAAGTAGACAATGGACAGAACAAGAAGAATGTATATCATTCAAGTGAAGCAGGATGCTACTGCAGTGACTACATAGCAAAACTCATTCCTCAGTCCATGCCTTACATTTAACAGATTAGTGATGCAAATAATTGTGAAAGGTTAACATGCAACATAAGGCAGAAAACATACAGCACTGCCTATAACAGCCAAGAGGTAAACACAGTGTATATCTGCAGAGGACAACAGTCACATAGATGCTTAATTATATGTACAGGAATTATCATGCAATGAACTAACCATTCTCAAGTGGAAGGTTTATAAAAAGTAGGTTGAAAAAAATGGCTTTACAAAGAAATGTACACATGTATAGTCCAAGTAAAGATGGAAGTAATACTGGTGATTCTAAAGTAAAACATTTCTTTTTTTTTCAAAAACATTTTTATTTTGTTTTCATTATAAACATACGCAAATGTACATATAAAACAAATACAATAAAACAATGTAAATATTGTAAATAGTTTTATTCATCCATGATAAACAATCATTTTATCCATGAGAAGTTATAAGTATTTGTTCAAAAGGTTTTCCAAATTTTGCCATGCTATTTTTTATGAGTAATGTTGAGTTCTATAACAAATGTTTGCAGTTCTTTTTTACAAATAACTTTTGCTAAATTAATACAATCTTTAAACATCAAATCTTGTTTACTTTTCCAGTTCAAAGTAATAACTTTTCTGGCAATTGCAAGAATTGACCAGAATAACTGAATCTGGGATTTAGGTATTACATTAGGTATAGGAACACTGAATAGGATTAGTGAGTTAGAAATATGACAGTTATCAGACCATAAAGCATTTACAAAATATCTGAAGTCTTTCCAGTATTGAACAAAATTTCTATGTTCAATGAACATGTGAACCCAGTAGGTCTCTAGTAAGTCATCAAATTTCCAACATTTACTTTTACTGTTTTTGAGTATAATATTTATTTTATGTGGCGTATAGAAACTCCTATTCATAAATTTCCATGTATACAATCTCCAATATAATGAAGAAGAGGTACCATACGTAGAATTCAATAACAATTTTTTGCATTCATCAGATACTTGTTCTCCATTAATCTTTGCATAGTAATTCCAAAAATCTGAGTTTAACTTTAGAGTGTCTTCTCTTAGTATCTTATAGATAGGTAAGATACTTAATTTTTGATTATCTGTCTTTTCAAGGCACCTAATAAAAACTGAATCAAACTAGGTATAGATTCAGTCTCTAGGCTAATTGATACTCTCATTTTCTATAAACTGCCGTAATAAGTGTATAAACAACCAACTGTCTTGACTATTATCAAAACTACAGAAAAGCGAGTTTAGTGATTTAATACTCTTATTTACATAAACTGATGCCAGAATATCAAGTTATTTTCTTTTAATTTTTTTATCACATTGATGTTGAAAGAATCTAGGCACTCAGGTGAGTATGCTATAGGAAATATAAGAAATAGAAATTGTTTAATGTAATTACAATCAATTATAATTTTAAAGTTATTAAATATTTGATCAATGCTATAAGAAAAATTATCAAAATGTTTATTAAATAAACAAAATTCAGGTAAAAGCCAATGAACTCTACTTATTCCATGTTGTTCTTTAAATTGATTTTCTATAGTGCTGACATCAGTTATATGAATCTCATGTATTATTTTCCAGCCAGATATATAGGTAGGTAATGTGTGATCCAATGTAATATTGCATTAATTATAACTAATTTGAAATTAAGATCTAAGCTAGGGATTGCTATCCCATTACTGTTCCAAGCTCTAATGTGCCCTTTATATGCAATCCTAGGATTTAAGGGGAACCACAAACGTTTAAGTAGCATGGAATCTAATTTTTTAAATACGTTTTTGGGAGGGGGTAGTATGAATGACTATATATAAAACAAAATTTAGGTAAAATCACAATTTTAATTAAAGAGAGCCTATCCTTCATTGTAAAGACAATTTTATTCCATATTTTGATTAATTCAGTAATGTTGGTTATTAAATTATTGTAGTTTATTTTGACAGACTCTTTCCATGTACTCTTTTTACTGACACCCACATATTCTAATACATCATTCTCCCAATTAAACAGGCTATTCTCTTTTAGGTTTTTGTTGATCTTTTTGTTAATTAGTAATGTTTTTGATTTACGATTAAATTTAAGCATTGAAATTCTTTCAAGTTTGCTTAGGGTATTTATAACATCATGCAAAGAACCATCAATATCACATAACATTAACCACATATCATCAGCAAATAATTGTATCTTAGGACAATAGTCCTTATTAATTTGAAAGCCTGGTTCCATTGAAAAGCCAAACAATAATGGTGACAAAGGATGACCTTGTCTAGTTCCCTTGAGGATTTCAAGTAGTGAGGATAGACATGATCCGATTTTTACATACGCTTGTGCCCCAGTATAAATTGTCATTAATAAGTTGACAAAATCTGAGGAGAATTCAAAACCAATCAGAATTCTTTGTAGATAAGACCAACTGGTAGAACTGAAAGCCTTTTGTATGTCTAGGCTGATAGTAGTTGCTTTTTGTATTTTTATGCTATGTCTGTTAATGATAGTAATTTAATAATGTTATCTTGCATTTTTCTATGAAGAATGAATCCTGTCTGATCATTATGTATTAGATTAGGCAATATTTGTTTTATCCTATTAGCTAATATTGTCATGAAAATTTTATAATCAGTGTTTAGTAACAAAATTGGCCTATGTGAATCACAAGATTTGAAGTCCTTACTTTGTTTTAATAAGGGGAAGATAATTGAGTATTTCCACGAAGGGGGTGTTATACATTTTTGCTTAACCATAGTAAAGGCACTCATCATTTTCTTTATTATATATTCAAGAAAAATCTTATATAGTTTAGGAATTATTTTAACCAGTCCTGGAGCTTTATTATCTTTTAAATTTTGTATTTACTCTTTCACTTCTGTTGGTGTTATTTGTTTATTTAATAAGTTATTTTGTTGCATTGACACTTTAGTAGTTATATTTTCTTGAATAAAAGTATTTATTACATTATCTGACTCCAAAAGTGATGTGTTATTATTTATAGCTTTATAGTAGTGTTTTAACACTTCTAATATGCCCATTAAGTTAGATGTACTCTTAACTGAAATATCACTTTTATATTTAATCTCATTAATAAGATTGTGATTGTTTATGTTTTCGGATCTTACAACATTTTATGTAGATATTTAGGATTTACAGCATAAGATTGCAATTTCAGTTTTTCCAGGTTTATGGCTACCTTATGATTCAGAACTTCTAAGTATTTTTGACTTAACTTAGTAATTTCATTATATGCTACTTTGTTATTTGTTTTTTTTTTTTAAGTCTAAAAGTTCTTTGTCCTACTTTCTCCTTTTTTAAGGTACCAAGATTTTATTTTACCATATATATATATATATATATATATATATATATATATATATATATATATATAAACTTTAAAGGTGTCCTATAGTATAGTATCAATCACCTCACCATTATCATTTGTTTCCATAAACATGTCTCTTTCTTTTATTATCCATTCCCTAAAGTCATTTAACTTAATTATGTAAGCAGGAATTCTCTGTAGAAATCTTAAATCATCTGTATGTGTAGTTAATGTAAAGTTTATAGCATTATGGTATGAAAGTGGGCAAGTCATTATAGACACATCACTTATTTTAGTGTATATATTATTTGATACAAAGACCTTATCAATGTTTGTGTACCAAATCAATATGCATAGTGAGTATAGAATAAGGAATAATGTCCCGTTTGACCATGTATATCTTTAAGGTTCATCTGGTTTGCAAAGTCATTTAACTTCTTGGGCTTGAGATGTTAGTTTTATTTTACCATTTTTAGAAGTATAATTGCATGATAATAGGCAGTTAAAGTCACCCGTTGCTATAATTTTCCCTTTTGCATTTAAAGTGATCAGGTCCAGATATTTGTCAAAATATTGAGTACTCTGTCCTAGTATCCAGTATGTATTAATCAAAGTATAATACTTCCTACTGATTTCCAAAGTAACCATGCTTAGCATCCCAACTTTATCTGAAATTGTATCTATAATTCTTGGCATAGTATAAGTATTTTTCATAGAATAAGAGTGCTCCTTCTCTTAGTCTTAAAACATGAATCAGCCAAAATGACATAGCCATGAATATTTTTGTAGATCTTTTTTTAATAGATGGGTTTCCTGTAAAAAGATGATCTGGGCTTTATGCATTTTGATATATTTAAGCAAAGCAGCTCTTTTGACATTATTGTTCAAACCATTAATATTTAATGATAAACATTTATAAGCCATTGACTATAATGTGTATGTTATTACTAACTCAAAGACCTTTCTGTGTTGACATTAAATCTACTGAAAACTTACTTATCATGGATGCATAACGTGTACTAAGCACTACTTTCAAAAGCACAAAAACTATTTACAAACACATAAAAGAAACAAAGTTTATGGTTTAGTTAAAAACTTAACTAAACCATCCATCCACAACTTCTCCAATACTAAATGACACAAATTATATATCTCTGCTTAGAATATAGTATAAAAACAAAAAAGAAAAGCATTATGAAAACAACTAAAGAAATCTGAATCCATGAAATATACATTAGAATGAGAGTGTCCAATATATCTGAAGCTATATGAATATATCACATATGATAATAGCACCTCTAATACATAGATATGCCAGAAATACACATCAGATCAAAGTATGTATAAACTGTAGAAGCTGAAGGTTAAGAAGATTGTCATTATTTCCAAGACTTTTCAAGAAACAGATAATTTAACCATTTTTCAGTCATCTATCTAACATTTTTCATGTAAGGATCTGTTGAATATATATATATATATATATATATACATAACACTTATAACTATTATATTTTGCAATTATACACATATTACTCATATGTATTAACACTAACTATGTTGATGTCTTTCATCAGGAAGGGGGGGCATAGGGCCTCACAACCCTCTGTTTAGTTACTAAAGGTTTAGTTATATAACAAGTCTGATGTTAATATGTATAATGAGTTTTCTAATGCAGCTCCTAATTCACTTGATGTCATTTAGTTACTAATAGTGTCACTGAATCTGCAGAATGTATGCATCTATAGGAGAACATAGGCATTTTCAAAGGAGTTAAACACTTTTATCAGAACTAATTATTTACCATTTAAAGTATCTAGTGAAGAATAAGAGAATTTCAACAGAAAATATTTCTAAGTACAGCCATTAAACAAGTTCAAAAGGTCAAATTATTTCATCACTGTTGTTTCCTCAAGCTGCAGCTTCATAAACTTGTTAAAAAATATCTAAATAGGCTCATGCACAACAGAAGTTGTCTCTAATAAAGTGAAAAGCATTTTCAGTGGGAAATTAAGATTATGAAGCTTTTAGAGTTCACAGAAAGCAAAATAAAAAAAAACTCAAGCTGCCATGTCAGTGCATGTCATGATTCTCCACAATGAGAACCATCACACAGACCACCAGTTTCCTCACAAAACATCAACATCATGAAAAAATTAACTCTTTCATATAAAAAGAGCTATTTAGAAGTAACAACAGCTGCCTCAAATTAGAAATCATATTATAACATTTCAGTCATTTACCCACCAGTTAACCAGGCCAGAGAGAGAAAAAAGAACCTAGTGTGTGTGTGTGTGTGTGTGTGTGTGTGTGTGTGTGTGTGTATATATATATATATATATATATATATATATATATATATATATATATATATATATATATATATATATATATGTATATATATATATATATATATATATATATATATATATATATATATATATATATATATATATATATATATATATATATACACACACACACACACACCATTAATGCACTGTATTAATGTTTAAATGTATCTAAACAAAGATCTAGTTAGAAACACTAATCAGAAACATCTTGTTACCCCACCACTGACCCACTAGAAAAATGCACTTTGGTTGTTGTTGTATCTTTCGGCTTTTCCAGGATAGGGGTTGCCACAGCGGAACTCCGGTCCACTAATGATTGGCAGTAGATTTTTATGTGCCGAGTTGCCAGCCCTGATGCACCCATTCACGCACGTCTCCACACAGAAGACGCTTTAGCTGAGAATCAAACAGGACAATGTCTTACTGTGAGGTGACAACACTACTGCAGCACGACCTTGGTATTAAGTAAAATTATAGTATTACTGAAGAATTAGAAGATGTACATAATTTGTATTTATTTAAAAGGGAAAAGTATGTAAATTACTTATAATGGGGAAAAGAGAGAAAAGGAACACTGGTAAAAAAAATAGAATAGGAAGAAAGAAGAAAGAGAGAGAGAGAGAGAGAATGTTATTTAAATACTTAGTACTATATGTAATTAAAAGAAGTAAATATAGAAAGGAAAAGAGAAAGTTAATAATAAAAATTATTCATATTACCTTACAGCACAGAGACTTTCCAGAATCAAATATATTATGATTCATAAAAGAAAGCATTTATAATTAGAAGGAATTTATTAATTTGTCCTTTAGTTTCTTTGTTTTGTTTGCTCCTTCCTTTACAGACCATCCATTTTTTGTTGCCTGTCTCTTCAAACTCTGGGATGACTATTCCATTTCTTCTATGTCTGACAGTATTTTCTTCTTTTGGATGAATTCTATTCCTTCTTCTAGGGAATCAAAGATCTTCACTCCTTCTGGCAAGGTGATTTTTATTCTTGCAGGAAAAAGAATTTGAGCATTAATATTGGCTTTTTTCAAGGACTTAATTAGAGGAACACACTCATTTCTTCTGGATATGACTGTAGAGGTGTAGTCATTGTCAAAATGAATAGCTTTTTCACCCATCTTGACAGGGAAATTAGTCCAAGCTGATTTCAGCACTAAGTCCATGTCTTGTGAGGAAAGAAACCTAACTATTATAGACCTGGGGTTAGATTAACTCATAGATGAAGCTGTATTTGCCAGGGACCAATGAGCTCTCTCAATTCCAAAAGAGAGTGATTCAGGCATGTTTAGTGCTGATGAAAACCACTTATTGAGGAACTGAATTATGTTAGCACCCCCTTCTTTCTCAGGAATTCCATATATTCTTATGTTAATCTGCTTTGATCTACTTTTACGTTCTTCCAGTTTCTCAATCAGCCTGGTGTTTTGTTTCAGAAGAAATTCATTGTGATGTTCATTTTCTATCACTCTAGAATCTAGGTCAGTTACTGTTTCCTCTAAGGCAAGAATCTGTTCAGATTGTTTTTTTTTTACTATTCCATTTAGAAATTCCAGTTGTTTACTGCATTCTTGTTTGACAATATCCATTTTGTTTTCAAATTTGTCTATTTTTAGCGACAGTTCTTGGATGTTTGTTATTATAAGATGCAGTTCTTTCTTCATTGCTCTCTCCTGGTGTGGGATCTTTGCGTTGCTCATCTTGAGATCTCCAGTAGAAAACTTCTTGACAGAAATAATTAAAACATTCTCTTGACTATGTATAAATTTTTAGAAAATAATAAAGAGTTTGTGCAAACCTAACTTTTAGTATACGTTTAGTTAGATTTTTCTAAAAATTAAAGTATATTTCCTGTCAGGATATTAAACTCTAAGCAAATCTATGGATTTCTGCTGCTATCAGACTGGCATCATGGCCCCACCCCCAAGTAAAACATTTCTAATGTCCAGACTACAGCCTAGAGATGAAGTAAAAACTCAATCTATTACAGGATGATAGCCACTGTGTTGAAATGCATGCCTAACCAGCACCACCTTTTATGCTAAGACCTTTGAACTGCTGATATACCCTGCTAATTAAAAGCAAACTGCTTCTGACTTCAAAGAAAGGAATTTGGAGCATAAGCAGTGATTAATATCCCTCCCAGCTACATGCCCCATAATACATTATTGTTGTGTGGAACTGGGACAGATAAATAGTTAAGTTATATTTTATTGGTTGTTGTTTTACTCTGGACTAAATTGATCAGAATGTAAGGATTAATCATATTACGAATACAGTGGATTCCTTTCATGGCAATACAACTACTGTATGCTCATTCCTGAGCAAGCAGCTGTAACAGTTAGCAATTCTGGAGTGTCTCCTTTACTTTTTTTGGTATTATCTATGCTCGTGGCTTTGCTGAAGTGGAGATGAGATGAAATAAAGCCAGTTGCTTACAATTAGCATTGTAGTTTTGTACATGGTACAAGTGGAATATTCTGAAAAACTACCACTAGAAGATGGTGTTACCCATTTCAATAAGACATTCCTTAACATACAAAATAAGTGAGCTCCCATAAGAACAGAAAGAACTAAAAGCAACCCTGCTCCATGACTCAACAAAGAAACCAAATAGCTTGTGCTAAATACAGACAAAGCATGAAAGACATGGTATAAAGATAGAACACAACAAAACTACCAGATTTTTAGACAACTTAGAAATCAGTGCAAACAAGTCAAACTATATAAAAATACATGATTTAATTCACTTCAAGGCAAACATCACCAAAATTCCAGGCAGTTATTGACAACCATAAAACCACTATTATACCCCAGTCAAACTACCACACCATCTCCTTCCGCAAACAATGGCACAGATCCCACTACTGCCCAATTCAACAAATACTTCATTCAATCTGTCCTCTCTACTATGATCCAATTAACAGTCCCATCTCTCTATTCCTAACAATACTCACAATATCCTTCTCTCTTCTTCCTCCTGACAAATATTTACCTCAGCTATCAAAAATTACCTTAAAAAACTGAAACCCACTGTATGAGCTGCTGACAAATTCCCACCCAAATACTTAAAGTCAGGTGCCAGCATCCTAGCATAACCCATTGCAATTCTCATAAATAGATCTATCAAAGAAAACTATGTACCCACTATCTGGAAAAATCACATATTATACCACTTTACAAATGTGGATTAGCCACAGACTTCTCCAGCTACTGCCCCATTGCAAATATTTCCCCTCTGTCCAAAATATTAGAAAGATGCATACACTCCCAACTCTTAATCCATCTCATAAACAACAAACTACTATCCCCTACACATAATGGCTCTCAACCACACCACAGCACAACATCAACTTTGTTTAGTTTCTCAGAAACCATAAATATTAATGGAAACAATGGCAACCTAATAATCTTCTTGTTTCTGTTTTTGTCAAAAAGCTTTTGACATAGTATCCCTCCAACTCCTAACCAATGAACTATCTTCCCTATCACTGTCTCATTCAGCTCTTACTTAGTTTTATAACAGATTGACAGTCAACAGACCATAAAATGGAAGCAGGACCTATCCCCTTCCTCCCTGTTTCTGATGATGTACCACAAGGATAAATTCCAAGCCTAGTACATTTTTTCACAAACAACTTGTACAAGGCCAGAAAACCTGCCAACTTAGTACAATATGCTGCTGATATCACCATCATCTGCTCAGCCTCATCCCTTCCACTGCTTCAACAAATCACTCAAGACTCTTTCACTTCCATAGAATCATGGCTAAAGGCTCATCAGCTAATCTAAAATGTCAAACAAATAATAATGCTTTTCACATCCAGATCTCTTTCAACAACCTGTACACCCATTAATATTACTTCAACAAAGATCACCATCGTAGAAACTGTAACAAATACCAAAACTACTAAGAGTCATAATAGACAATAACCAAAGCTTTGAACTGCATACCACCTAGGCCATCAAGAAAACTCACCAAAAACTGGGCTTCCCCTACCAAAACAAACCCTACCTCACAGACTCATAAAGAATATCCTTACCATCACCCTACCTACTCCCCTCCCTTCTCTATGTATTACCCATATTAACCAACATTCAAGCCATGCTACTAAAGAAATCAGAGGCTTACTTTAATAAAATAGTCAAGTTTGCAGCTAATGCAACCTTCTGTACACACCAATGCATAACATTAAAGAAGCTCAACTGGCTAGAACTACTTAATGACCTTACATTCACTCAGCTTTAAATTAGCCACAAAAATAAGCAAACCACTCACATGCCCTTCTTTACAAAACATTCTCAAGCACTACTGCTCACCACATTGCCTTCACTCAGTTAAACAGACACTACTAATAAGTTCCAAATCCCATAATACAGCTGGAGACTCACTATAGTTACCCTATGTCACCAGAGAGTGGAACTCCCTGCTTATCCAACTAAAACAGGAAAGCTGTCTATATAACTTTAAGCACAACCTAAAACAGCACTTAAACTCGTCCTAACTCTTCTCTTGCCCACACTTCGACTAGCTGTTTCACTTTCTCTCTCAAATCTCTAAACTATCACCAGCTCCTAAGACTTCAGCTCTCCTACCTGTAAATGTAAATAAATGCTATCTATATTTATAAATGTATACTGCTTTTCATCATATGTATGTAAATGAAATTTGAATACTGCTATATTGGTAAATGTAACTGGTTTATTACTGTATATCACTCCTACAGAAATCAAACTGTATTAACCTCTGTCATGATTGTGTTACCCATTGGATGATTCTAGAACCCCATTTCATCTGTTAAGAATTTTTATCTGTAAATTCTTAGTAATTTTTTGGAATTTTGGTAACTCCAATGGAGCTTTTCTCCCTGATCCTCTGCAGAAAATGGGCCTGAGTGCACAGTCAGACCATCCAGTAAACAAAGTGCAAACGCAATAAATAAATGTTTTCCCCTTTTTGAAATAGCTGTGTCTTTTCCTGGTTGAATAAATATGTGTTTACTTACCTTGTATTACATGGTGCAGTTGGAATGCATTGTAGTGGAGCTGATACACAGTATATAAGCTTTACCCAGATGTACAGATCTGGAAAAATGGATTTCATTTCCTTTTAAATTACATTTTTCTCAGTCTGGCAGTTAATCAAACACTTGTTCACATTTGTTTGACATATCATGCTCACGCTTCCCCCTTCTTAGGCAAAAATGAAATATTCAGTACTGTAAGCAATAACTGTGCTTGTGATAGTTACTTAACACCATTAAATATAAAAGGGTATGTTAGTCCTATCAAAGATCTAAGTTATTGAAGGGGGCATGGGCAAGATGGATAGCTGTTAGCAGCACTGAAACTTTGCCCTACTTATTTTGATTTATTCTGACAGAATTTTTTTTGTCATTAAATTCAGCGTATAGTCTTTTCAGTAGAAAATTAACATTTAAGCAGATATCGATAAGATTTTTGCAAAAATAAAATGTAGCTGGTGATTTTTCTGTTACTTTTTTTTCCTGTCAGGACAACTTACTGCTTATTACTACAAAGAGTCACTCGAAAGGAACTACAAAAGAATCTATAACGAAAAAAGAACTACGGTCTATACTAACCAGTATCCTGGCTCTTGCATCAAAAATACATAAACTGGAAATGAAAATGGAAAATATTAAAGAAGAAAAGAAGCAGATGGAGCTATTGAGTGAGGTTATTAAGCAACAGTAACAACAGCAGTAAATGACATGGATGGGAGAGTGGCTGAAAATAAGAATTGCACTGAATTTATTTTTAAACAGAATTTTAAACTTATAGAAAAAAAAATGAAGAATTTGAAAGTAGGTCAAAAAGAAATAAAAATGTATGAAATACCAGAGATGGAAAGAGGAGACAAGATGATTTTATATTTAAAAAAACTGGCCAAGTCCTTAAACTTACCTGAAGCTCTATCATTTGGCATTGATCGATCTCTCTCAAACACTACACTAAAAAAATCTACCTTCTCCTGGATCAATTATAGTTAAATTCATGTCAATTCAAGATAAAGACTTAGTCCTAAAAACTGCCTGGTCTAACTCACCTATAAAAAATAAGAGACAACTCCATAAAGTCTGATAATGACCATTCCACTTCTTGTTGTGTCTTTCGGCTTTTCCCGGTTTGGGGTCGCCACAGCAGAACTCCGGTCCACTAATGACCATTCCACTTCTATTATGACTAAAAGAAAGGTGTGTATTCCCTTAATAAAAAAAAAAAAAAAAACCTTAAAGAAAGTAATCATCAAAGCACAGCTTGTATTCCTGGATAAAATAAGGACTTTTTTATCTGAGGTACAAAAAACATTTAACACCTTAAATGAAGCAGTGGAGTTTGCACAAAAGAAGAAACCTTTGGACAAGACTGAAGATTTTAATAAGGCAAGAGAGATAAGCCCCAAGAAATGGATGAAATTTAAAAGAAAAATAAAGTAAAAAGCCTATAGACAAATGAATGAACTTATATTTGACAAATTGTAAGCTCTTAGTATACTCTTGTTCTCATTAACTTCAAAATAAGAATATCATCAGAAACAAGGTAAAAGCTTTTTTTATTTAATCTTATAGATAATGTTTTAATACAGCATTACTTATTCAATCTGATCTATATATCAGTTATTGTTGAATAACATGAGTAAAAGCTAGTCCTTCTGAGGTTAACAGTAGTATTCATATTCAGATAACAGCTGAAAGTGTCTCATTACTGTATAGTGTAATTTAATGGTATGACATATACGTTCTATACTAATAATAAGTACATATTAGATATTTAAAGAAGGACAAACTCTGTAACAATGGTATTTTAATGTAGTGTCATATGTCTAATGGAACATGTTTTTTCTCTCTCTCTCTCTCTCTCTCTCCTACTAAATATTTAGTTGTTTAAAAAGTATATGGCTTATATAGAATGGTAAACCTGTTTCTGCAAGTGATTCTAATGTTAAATGAAAGGTATACTTTTTTCATGAAACAGCTTTACAGTTAATTTTCATGTAAAAATCCATTTAAATTGGCTTTCTATACTGCTGCATCTCATCTGATGTGGTCATGAGCATTTTAAAAGTTTAAAAATGAAGCTAAACACTGTTTATCCAGTGATGGTGTAGTGTATGGGTCACAGGCAGTTTTGTGCAGGAGTAGGCATGGCCAGGGTAATTGACAAGCCTAATAGCTGTGAAACAGAATGGAAATGAGGCATAACTGGCATGCCATGCATATTAGCCCATGACATCATGCATACAATGAATGTAGATGAGTAGCTCTGAGTACTGTACATCGCTGTGACAACAGTTGTTTTAATAAAACTTTTTAAAAAGACATATGAATCTACCTAAAATAAGGATGCTTTTACATTGTGTTGCATAAGCAACTTGCTTTCCCCCTGTCTGTTTTATAGTAACCTGTCATTTAGCATTCCCATATTTAGTTCAATATTATTCCCCTTCCAGGAAAACAAACATCTTTTACACAGTGCTGAGGCTCTCCTTATGGTTTGGAATGGTGTAGTATTTTTTCCGGACTGTAATATATCTGTTGATAAGAATTACCAGATAGGCAATTAATTCTATTTAAAATTTTAGTATTTTTACTGACTATGGCCACTTGTATATAAACATTTCATACCTCTATGAGATTTACATTGGTGTCCAATCATGTGATCATTTCTGTTAGTGAGAAGAATGCAGTATTCATTATTAGTATACCTATCCAAGTCTATACAACAGATTTATAGGTTTGCTTATAGTGGAAAGGTGCTGATGGATATACTGTTGAAGTTCTGAAGTTTTAAAACTAAGCTTAAAGTTATTAATTTTGATAGAATATATTCTAATGGCTTTGAAATGGTTAAATGTTTTAAAAGATAAGAAGAACTTACTACAAAGGCTAAATCACTGCAGAGCAGAAACTGGGGAGTGCTGCACTCCTGAGAGTGTCACCCTTAGGATTAGATATTAAACTGAGGTCTCATCTGCCTCAGTTGGTGGTACTAGGGTGGATGTAAATAATCGGTGACATACTGAATTGGGTACTAATTATATGTACAATGACTGGTGGGCCATTGAAATATAGGGGTCTATATTGTATTGTCGCAAGCTGACAATATCGAATCTGATATTGCTGGCACGACAATATCGAAAGTGAAGAATATCGGCCAGGTAAATGGAAATCTCCATAGGGGGAGATTTCCATTTACCTAAATGTTGTGCGGTCTCGGAGTTGGTATATTTAAGTAGCAGGGTGTGTGGGGGCGAAGGGGGGCTTGCTCCCCTGTCTATGCCCTTTAGTTTTTTTTTTCTTTTTTTTATACTCGTTCGATATTTTACTACATCGATCAATTGTGTTCAACATTTATTGCTTCGATGCAGTAAAATTTCGACGAGGTAATATAAATGCAACTATAGTACTGGGTAGTTATAACTCTAACTTAAAGTACACCAAAGTTTAAATCACTACTGTTTATTTGCAATGCAAGCTCAGCTGGCCCAGCCTTGGCTTGAAGAATATTTCCACTTCACCTTATAGCTCTAAAGATATGGTCCAATTTACCTGCCTTTACTAGCAGTAATTAAAAACACATGAATATGGCTCCACTATGTAATTTCAAAATATCACAATCTCGAGATTCATAAACTTGACGCCAGAATCTAGAGATTGTGAAATCTTGAAACTAAGTAGTGAACAAAAAAAAAAAAAAAGAAGAAAAAGAAAACATGTAAAATAATGTTTTTGCAGGGGTGCAAGGCCACCTGCACCCCCACACACCCCCCACAACTTAAATATACTAACTTTGAGATCGCACTATAGTGATGAGAATGGTAATGTTCCCGTTCTACACTTTATACTGATGTGTATTATGGTTCTCTTCACTGTAGCATGATCCAAGAGTAAGTATATTTAAGTTGCAAGAAGTGTGGGGGGTGCAGGGGGGCTTGCCCCCCCTGCAAACTCATGATTTTACATGTTATCTTTTTTTTTAGTTCACCTCTTAGTTTTGAGATTTCACAACCTCGAAATTGTAGACTCAATTTTATGAATCTCTAGATTGTGGCATTTCAAAATTAAGAAGTGGACCGCATGAATATATGAGTTACACAAAGTTCTGCACTTACCAAACGAGTAACACGTACCCAATTATGCATGCATGATGATTGATGAAGACTGAATATTCATGCAGTTGAGAACCACAGCATAATGAATATTCATTAGTACCAAATGATGTCAACCCTCTGGGGTAGGGTTTGGACAGTGTTTGCTAATGTACATCTGGTGAGCCAGTACACTACAACATTGCCATTTATCCTAGCTAAAGCATATTTAAATGTTTTTCAAGCTTTGGAATGAGTCTCAAGATATTTCTCACTCACAGAAGCTCCACAGTGATGTCATAGACTTGCTGTAGCTTCAGGAAGAACTCTTTGATCTTTAAACATCCTGTAAAACAGGAAATACCTCTATAAGGTCACCAAAGCAGAGAAGAAGACTAAATTAAAGTTGTAATGGTAATATGTTTAAAAAAAGATTATTATGTATAAATGCAACTCATAAGAAGTTTCTTTAGTTTTTAGTAAAGAATGAGGTAAATGCATATTTGACAGTGAGGGAATGCATGTTTGAATATATATGAACTGCACTGACTTTGCTATACTTACTGTTTTGACAGTTAAGATTTGGTGAGTTACAAATGCAACTTATTTATTTTTTGAAGCTTCACATCATTAACATGAGTTATTTGATTTTAAAAATAGTAAGTAAATGAAACTCCTAAAATATGCATAGTAATTAATGTATTCAGTAAAGGAAAACAGCTGCAGAGTAATACATTCTTGTATAAACTGAAATTATACAGTAATATGTGAGTTATATAATGGATAATAATATACTATTATATACTTATATTTGAGTTTATGGAACACAGAAAATGCAGTTTTTAAATATTGCTTACTATGTAATACTTATAGGTAATAATGGAGAATAAAAATAACACTGAAGTAGGTATATTGGTAGACTTATACAGTCATACTTGATATAAAGAGATGAGTATATATGTAAGTTATGTTTATGTTTCTTAACAATGATTTAGAAGTATGGTTCCTTTTCACTCATATTGATATGCTATTTACTTATGTGGGTGCTTGTGTTTATCTTATGTGCACAAATAGGTATTTGTATATATATTTATGATCAATAGTTCTTTAGTTGATAGCTGGATTACACACAAATTAATATATTACAGAAAATGATAAGTAGCAGATTGGGCATATTTGAAATGCATAACAAATATTCCTTTTGTGTCCAATTATGTCTTATATGTCTTGATTACAAAAAGATGATAATGGGTGAATTTTAATTTTAATTCAAACATTGTTAAATTTATGGTTATTTAGGTATACTGTGGTCTGATTCATTAGTACTTTAATGCTCCATTTTTCTGTTTCATTTCATGTTGATAGTATCAAAGGTCAGCATATAACAACGATATGATATAATGCGCTCTTACTGTAATATGCTTATATTATAGGCTGAGATTATCACATCATGGTTTTATATCATAATAAATGCTATGTTTTCTATGATTTTGGTTGCAGGTATTTTGGAAACTGCATACACCAAAGGAATAAAACCAGAAAATAGTATCATTAGATAAGATGGGTTCTGACACTATGGTTTTGTGGTATCAGAAAGACTATGTATTACTTACAAATGGTAGTTCCGGAACTGAAACTAATACATTATGATTAATGTAAGCCTAAAAACTGTATGATTATATAAAAAGAGGTTTTGACAATATAGTAATGCAAAGGAAATAAGCCTATATGCTTCATGGTAGTGGTACCAGTGGTCCGAAAGGTATTATTTAATTCATTTATGTATATAGACGTCATAAAATATGTTATTAGAGGGGCTTTAATAATATATTCTTATTTATATTTTGGTTTCTGTATATATAGAATATTAATTTTATACACAAGACTCATTTTGCAGTTTTAAGCACATTACGCTATAGTGGACACATATAAAGAAGTAAAGTTAATATGTTTGGACTAACTGAAAATGAGTGAGTTTGAATATATAATTTTAAATTGATGTTAGCATTAATATAGAAGTAGTAAAATAAAATTAGGCAAGATAGTTTATGGTAAGGTGAAAGAGGAGTTTGTATGATTACATCATCAAACTAGGAATGTGTTATTTCATGATGGGGCAGTTTTGTTATGAGTATTAGTCATTTAGTTTAAGTCATTAGGTTCTTGTCTATATCAAGGTATGTTATAAATAGAAATATTCTTTTTTATAAATATTCTGTTAATTAATATTCTGTTTTATATTTAAAGTGATATTAATATATAAAGGTATGTCTAGTGTAAATGTCAGGTTATAAATGTAGGTCATTGAACATTAATGGTTTAAATAACCCAGTAAAAAGAAGGAGTCTTTTGAAATCATGAAACTTCATAAGGTTGATGTCGCTCATCTAGTCAGGAGTCTGTGTGTTCTGTTCAAGCAGCTTTATTATATACAAACACATCAGGATTGAGCCTTATTAACTTTAACTTAAGTAAACATATGTACAAACTAGCTATTACATTCATATATGCTCACTCTGTGGCTGCACTCTCAAAATGGCACTGAAACTAGCACGTGCTTGCTATTTATATGCATGTTCAGTCCTTGAAATGCTTCTAAAAGATACAGCACATGCACTCTGTTCTAAAGTAGATACTGTCTGTTTGCAAAAAAAAAAAAAAACACATTTGCTAGCCCAAGATGTAGATAAAATGCTCTTAAAAGATTATTCTATCTTATTTGGGTCTCACTTTAGAAGAAAAAGAAAATGCACACTTATATTATGGAAACATTCAGTGAATATGCCAAAAGTCATTGATTCCTATTCAGATAAGAATGGGATGTTAAGTTTGGTGGTAATAGAAATTAAAAAAAGTATTATACATTATTTAATTCTTACTGGATTTCTGGAATTGAAGCAAAAGTCTCTAAAAAGTATTTAGACGCGATACCTATTTATATGAAGGGTGAATTAATTATAGCAAGTGATTTTAATTGGGTATTAGCAGAAAATGACACCACTATTAATAGAAAATGTAGATCATCAGTTGCAAAACATTTTAATCACTTCATTAATATAATGAGTTTGAGAAACATCTATGATTTAATATTATCTAAATCTCTTAATTATACCCATTATTCCTTTAAATTTGGCACTCAGACAAATACAGACAAGGTTTTTGTCTCAACTGACTTAAAATATAAAACTGAAGATGTATTAAATATTTCTTGTACATTGACTGACCACAATCTCAATCATTTTTAATCTCAAATTGAAGTCTAATAATCTAATAATAAATAATAAGCTCCATGCATGTATAATAAAAATTAAGGATTTTAAAGACTGTTTTTTTAATTAAATTAACACCTTCTTAGAGTTTCACCTTCTTGGTTCAACAATAATGGAGAAGTTGCCACAATCATTCTTTGCGATTCTTTGAAAACATATTTAAATGGCAAAATTAAAAATTGGTTTGCATGTAAAATAAGAAAATGGGATAAACCATTAAAAGAATTACAGACCAAGATAGATACTTTAAAGTCAAAAACTAAACCAAATGATCAAACTAATAATTTAGAATTTAAAACCTTAAGTCAGAAATATGTGGATATTTTTAGTCACACGATTTCTATATATCTAGAAAAATAAAATTACCATCTTAGTCAGAAAATTCTATTTTATATATATTAGCCATTAAATTGAAGAAAATGAATGCAGTAAATTATATCAAGGAGATTTCATATGAATATGGAAGCAAAAATAAAACAGTTACTGATTTAGATGACATATTAGAAAGTTTTAGGTATCTTCATGAAGAAATAAATAATAATAATAGTAATATGATAAACAGCAATAGACTTGCAAGCTTTTTAAAAGAAAATATTACCAATAAGATAACTAAACAACAAAATACAACTGATATACCTTTTTTGCTTATGAAATTAAAGATCAAATTAAAAATCATAAAGCTCCAGGTTTGGATGGCCTAATCCCTGTATTATACAAATTGTTGCCATTAAATATATTAAAGATTTTGATGAAAGTATTTAATGATGTTAAATATTCACCAAATGTACCCCTACCTTGGAGATTTTCACTTGTTTCACCAATAATAAAACAAGATAAAGACCCTAAGTTTTGTTCTTTGTATCATCCTACTTCACTTCTAAACACAGATTATAAAATGTTTATGTGAATACTAGCAAAGAGACTAAATACTATTTTGGATGAAATTATTAACAGTGATCAAACAGGTTTTATATTAAACAGGAGAGTGTATGATACATTATGAGACTTAACACCTTAAAAAAGAAAAAAAAAACTTTCCGTTATAAGTTTACATTTGGACAATGCGTTTGATTTTGTAAACTGGAATTATTCATTTAAAGTTCTTGAAGAATATAATTTTCTGTATAATTTATAAATTTAATCAAAATGTTATATAATAATGTGTCTGTATTTATCAAAATAGGTTATTTCCTATCTAAATCTTTTAGAATTTTAAAGGGTGCAAAACAGGGATGTTCACTTTCTCCATTGTTATTTCCTTTATGTATTGAATCATTTGCAAATCACATCAGATCAAATAAAACATGTAAATATTTTTCAATCAATGAGACTTACTCCTATAAATTAGAATTATTTGCAGATGATATATTATTAATTATTGGCAATGCTGATTCATCATTACAGCATATAATCAAAGCCACTGAATGTTTTTAAGATATTTCTAGATTGAAATTCAATCATAACAAAACCAATACGTAGTTAATTAACAAAGATCTAAAATCAGACCTAAAAAGTATAGTAATTTTAAATGGGATAATAGTCAAATTAACGATTTGGGAGTTACTATAACTTCAAGTAGCAAAGAACTAATATTAGTTAACTGCACAGATGTAACTAATAAAATTAGAAAACTAATTTCTAGTTGGAGTAAACTATTCTTCACTATGGAGATGGGCTAATGGTAATAAAAATTATAATGTTAGCAAACATTTTGTTTTATATTTAATCTTTAATCATACCCCAAAATAAAAGTTTTTTTTTTAAATTAATTCTATGTTACTTAATTTTTTATGGATTCCCTAATAAACATAAGATTTCATTAGAATGGCATATGAAAATCTGGGAAGGCAGTGGTATTAGCTTCCCTGATTTTGATTTGTACTTAAAAGCAGCACGTATTCAAATTATGGTTCAATGGTTAAATAATTCATATGACTCTAAGTGGAAATTAATTAAAGAAAAAATATTAAGTAATAATACATTAGTGTTTGATCCACATGTAGAAATTGTTTACAATAAATTATACTGGATATTAAAATATTTTTGTCTGAGTAGTGAAAACAAATGCCTCTCTATACCACTGATTATTTATATTTTATCAACATTTAGAAGATATCTAAATAATAATTATAACATAAAATATTTTACATTCTTATTATTTCCCATAACATTCACTGTTTAATGGCTCAGAATCTAAGAAAAATGCTTGATTTAAAAAAAAATAGTACTTTAATATTTTGGCACCAGTTTAAAAATGATAACACACATTCAGCTAAGTATTTATTAGCCAGGTATATGTTACAACAGAATATTAGCTGAGTTTGCACAGTTGTAACGATTTTACAAATGATAAATTAAAAGTGTCCTTAGACTAACTTGTAATAAATTTCCCCAAAATTTTAGAATTTTTATTTAACATCAATATTAAAATAGGTAAGGATAGATCATATCTATAAAAAAATATAGGATATTAAGAATGGATTGATCCTTTGTAGAAGTAAAATTATAGGATTACTCTACAAGAGTTAATGCAGAGTTCTCTGAGGCAAATAAAACATTATTACTTAAATCGATAAACAAAACATCTTCAATGTACTGGAAGTTATTTACTTATAAATATCTGCATAGATATTTTATAGCTCCACATAAGGTTGAAATAATAAACAAAATATCAAATGTTAATTAATGGAGAAGTCAGAATAATATAAAAGCAGACTGGCTACATACAATACTAGAATGTAAAATAATCCACAGGATTCAATAAACTCTGTGCAGGAATAGTGCTATTCCTGCAAGGAGTGAATTGTGCTCATGTAGCATTTGCATTAACAGCAGCATGCCTTGCATATTCATGAAGGCATGCTGCTGTTAAGTCTACATAGACACAAACACTACTGAGTGTAGGGGGTATGTTTAAGTAGTGCATGTACACCTATCACGACCCCTTACACTCAGACAAATCAACTTTAGTGTCAGCGGACACTGAAAAGTAAAATAAATATAGCAGGCACATCCCTCAACAGAACAGATCATTATAGCATGTCCAGAGCGGTATGCTAATGCACACGCTGGCATACTAACAAGTTACCATGTGTGTAGGAGCAATATTTAAAAAGTGTCCCTAATTGTGGCCAGACTCCCCATATGTATGATGTAGTTGTCCAGATGTCCTCCCCTAAGAGGCTGATAGGTATGTGCATACCTCTAAATTAAAAATAAAAATAAAATGCATTTTTAATTTTTTTTCCATTCCAAGTAAAGTTTAAGCATAGCTGAGCAGGTGTGAGTGTCGCTCTGCTGTGTTTAGCATAGAGGAAACATCCCAAAGGAACTACATAGAAATATACAGCTGAAACCCTCACTGCAAGATAGTGCAGTGGTTGGAGATGGCACTTTACATGCAACTATTCACAGTTCAAGCCCCAATGCAATCTCTTCACTTTTTTACATGGAAAAGCAGTGTTATTATTATTATTTTTTTAATAAATGAGGTAGTAAATAACATCTAAAAACCAGGGGAGTGTAGCAGGTCCAAAAGTGAAATGTGAGTGTATAAGAAATGTGAAACCCTCATATAAATACAAGTGTCCCATACATTACAGTCACACACCAATGCAATGCAATGAAAGCACATAGGCGGATGTCATGGAAAGTAAACATATACAGTTAATAGTATGTCAATAAGGATGAATTCATCCACAATTCTGATTGCTGAAATGTAAATGCTAAGTAGTAGTTAGCTTAGCTAAGCAGATTTGCACACTGTTAAGCAGTGCTCAGCATCTGCCCCTTTAAGCACTGCTCATCTTAGCTGGTCGGGTTTGCGCGTTGCTTAGCTTAGCATATTCAAAGTAGTCCAATGATGGTAAAGGGTGGGAATTAGGCCTTATTTAAACCACAAAGGTGGGAATACAGACAGAACCTGTTATAGTCTGATCCTGTAGGAGCAATGGTGGATGTAGGTGAGGGCTTTCACTTCCAGGTGCAGTGCTGGGGCACTTTGGAGTCTAGGGTCATGGCTAGGCTCCTTGTCAAAAACCATGACAACAGACTGCTGCAGGGCCAGTACCAGGCCTCCCAGTACAAAGCGGAAGCCAGAGAGCATCTGGTGCATGATCTCACCAGTGCTACTGGTATCCCTCAGACTGGTGAACAGGTACAGCATCTCTATGCTGACCTAAATCATAGAAAGGGGGTGCTTCTGAATCAGTGGATCCTTGATGCCCGGAACCACTGTGCTTCAGATGTTTGTAAGTATCACAGTTACACGTGCACCAAACTATAGTCTGAGTTTGTTATAGACTTCTCCATTTCTACCCTACAGCTGCAGTGGAGAGGGCTAGTAACATAGAGGCCCATGCAGACAGACTCACATGGATGTGCTGGCAGGCTGGTGAATACAGACTTGTCTTGCAATATCTAGTGCCATAAAGCAGAATTAGTACTGTGTACTGTGTCCACTGAATAATAGACTCGTTTGTCAGGCTAATAGTAATCTACATGTTATTCCTAGAGAAATCTGCCATATGTCCCTATTAAAGAATGATACAACAAACTGTTATGTTTACTCTGCTATGTTGTAGTAAAAATAGAATGTGAATAGGTTATTCACTGCAAATATGGCTTTGACAGTCTGCAGTAACTGAGCTTGACCTGAGAACCAGCTGGTATGTAAAAGTGTAGATTGTGGAAATGTAGAACAAAAATACTTAAGATATGAAATAAGTACTGCACTAAGACCTGAAACATGAATAGTAATTTGTAATGTATAATAGTGTTTCCCCAGCAGCATTGCCATGTGCTAACGTATGCTTCACAGATAGTATAATTTTAAGCTTAAATACACGGTACAGTAACTATCTGCCATGTACAAATGTCAGGAATTCAAGGTCAGACTGTCTAACCAAGACAGTATTAGACAGGAATTAGTAAAACCAACGACAGTAGTACCCCAGTAGCACAGTGTGATGATATATGCCCTGTTGTTACTTTTTACACAAACAGACATAGTACGAATCCCGGGATTGGTAGTAAGCTGTGTGCATATTTTCACTCTAGAATATGTGAATATGTATAGACCCAGTCAGGTGGTGTTAACAGATATTACCTGCACAGGTCATACAGGTAAGGAATTGTTTGTATTAGCTGTAAGAAGAGTTTACTAATACACTGTGTACAACTGTTCCACTGTCCAACCTCATGCCTGCAAATGACAGCAAGATAAGTACATACACTAAGCACTCTGCCCGGTAAATGTCTCTCAAGTGTCACCTTGTCATGGCTAGTGGTCACTGCAGTAGAGTAACTATCTGTCATGTATGAATCTCAGCATTACAAGGTCAGACTGTCCAATGCAGAGAGTATTTGTCAGAACTCAGTCAAGCAAGAAAATGCAGTTCCCCAGTAGCTCAGTCTGATGGCAAATAGCATTGTTGTGCATTTAAAACACCCAGACATGGTTTGAATCCAGGGAGTTGTACTGAGATGTCTGCATATATGCACAATAGAAATCCTGAATATTTGTAGAAGCAGTCAGAAAGTGTTAACAAGATTTTTTTTCCAGAGCTCTTACTGGTAAAAAAATGTGTGTAGCAGCTATATGAAGAGTTTACTAATACACCTGAATATGTGTAGAAACATGCAGAAAGTGTTAACAGATATTTTATCCACAGCTTTCACAGGTAAATAAATGTGTATAGTAGCAGTATGAAGGGTATACTAATACACTTGAATATTTGTAGAAACATTCAGAAAGTGTTAACAGATAATTTCTCAACAGCTGTTACAGGTAGAGAAATGTGAATCCAAGGAACTATTCCAGTAGCAGACACACAACAGCAGTGCAGGATACCCCTTCTTTGTCAGATATGTAACTCTGACATGTACAAATCCCCTCTAATAATGTACCCATAGTTGTCACAGTCTGCCCCATACCATTACAGGGTGACAGTTTAACATGTATGTACGCGCTACACAAGCTATGAGCCATAGGTGGATGTAAAGTCAGGGCAGACCTCTAGAATATTGAGCAGTACTGTTGTGAAAAATAGAAGCTTATGCAGTTAATGGACTCTTCCCCCCACACCTCTCATCTGCATTACTAATTATTATTCATATACTATGGGTATGTTTTTACAAAACCTAATGTTGCAACATGTGTTCCAGTATTGTTCATATAATTAATTGGTTGTATGTTAACATACCTTGTTCAAATACCTTTGTTGGCAGCCTGTGGCTATCATTGTTACTGGCATGTTGTTACAATGCTTACTGTTGTTCCACTTATGCATGTGTTTGGTTTGCTATGAAACTGTTTCACATCTGCTGTTTTGGGTTAATTAGAATATCCACGCATGCTGTTAAAACTAATATTGAAATGTTTCTGATGACTAACCAATATATCTTGGAAAACCTCAACATCATAGCATGTTTGGGAAGGCCAGTCCTCGTGGATCCACCTGTCCTGCAACATCTGGCTGTGCACTGGGCCCCAACACATCTGGGACCCACCCTGGAACTTCATCTTCTGCAGGACCTGCACCACATTCAGGTGGAACCACTAGGTGCGGACACGGAGATGAGCCCATCATCCGCCATCTGTTCCATGGTATGGTGCACAGCATCATCCGCTCTGAGTTGGGTAGCCAGCTGTGCCAGATGGAGGGCCATCTGGAGCACTTTGAGAAGCAGGCTGTTCCTCCTGTCCAGCCCCCAGCACAGCCACTTTGGGGCTGTGAAGGTGCAGTGGTGACTGCCTGTGGGTGGGGATGTTAGTTCCACTATATCCATATGGGCACTCAGGAGCCTCTGATTCCCAACCACCCACCCCGTCCAAGGTGTTTACCCCCCACATGTGTAATACACCACCCCTGTCTGCTGTCTTGTCTCTCTCCCTACCAAATCTACCTCCCCAGATGTACCTAAAATCCTTCCCCAATATCCCACTCTCACCTTAAAAAAAAAAAAGGGGCATCTGTCCCACAAAAAAAAAAAAATATTGCCTCATACATAGCTGTCCATTTCACACACGTGTCCACTGGACAAACATAATCCAGTTCAATTGGCATGAGAACACATTTATGTTGTCCTGACCCCTCTATCCGGGGTTTCAGTGTCCAAATTCACCTCCAAATTCTGTACAAATGCACAGCCATTGCTATTTAATAAATGGATGACTATGGACCTTCCCTAAACCCATCCTGCACATTCCTAGCTACCTTTCATATTGTTTTTCCCATTGCATGCCCCTTTTTCACCACTTTCCTATCACCCCTTTTTCTTTTCTTTTAAAGAAATTAGCGTGGGTGTAAGTGGGAATAAGTGCCACTAAGTGAAGCCAAAATGGACTAACCATGTTTTGGCATCACTCAGCATCATGCAAAACCTTGCAAACCTGCTTAAAGCTGTTTAAAACTGCTTTAATCACTCTGCCTCCCATGGCCTCTGTTCTCACCAGCAACAAAATAGACAGCTGTGGCAAGTCTCAAACCTAGGACCCTGTACACCATAATTAGAGCAATGTATCACTACATCATTGCATCTGCAGGAATTTCTGTTGCTTTTTCAAACATATCATGCAATAGAGGCATTCAGCCTTAGGGAAAAAGCACTGTGGAATCAGTCATGTTATATATATATATATATATATATATATATATATATATATATATATATATACACATACACACACACACAAATTTTATATATATATATATATATATATATATATATATATATATATAGATATAGATACACACACACACACACACACACACACACACACACACACACACACACACACATGTATATATAACATGCAGTGGAGTCATTCCTCAGAATCATAACTCCCAACCTCTTAATGCAGGAAATCTGGACTAATTCCGTCAAAATGGGGGGACAATGGGCCGCAAATAGGGAAATATTTTAAATACTGCCCTTATAAACTTATAAAGATACTGCAGTAACAGGGTTTGTTTCCACATTCATCTTCTGAAGGATATGAGGTCTGAAACAGAAATGTATATGTCATTATTTACTGATATAACTCCTCAGATCATCACAGTGATGTACCAGACACATACAAATAATTAGTGGAACAGACCAAAAATATGAACCAAACATCTAATATCCTGTGGAATGCCTGGCAGTTGACAGGTATGCTCAGAACCCCTTAGTGCAATGAATCCGGACCAAGCCTGACAAAGGGGGGACAAAGGCATGATAATAGGGACACATCTGAAATACGTGAGTAGATAATCTGAGAACGTTGCTGCAGTAACACTGTCTGCTCTAACGTATATTGCCTGAAATATCACAAGTCCAACACTCAAATGTCTCTCATACGTTAGTGACCTCAATACTCACATCATCCCACTGATTTGTCAGAATTGCACAACAGTTATGGGGACCAGGCAAAAGTTCTGAGCACACAACCATACATCCTACAAATATCTAGATATAGTATAATATCAGGGAAACTACATTGAGCTGCCAAGCATGTCACCAAGCACCGTCCAAACTACAATCAGACCAACACAACACCATCCCAAATCATCTCTGTGGACTTACACATCCATTTGCAAATATAACAGGCACTACAGGGATGCAACAGTAGTGGAAAACAGACACTGGTGTGAAAGTGCAATTGCACCACAGTCACATCGACATACCAGTAAAACAACTGAATACTACAGTATAATGACTGTGTGAACAAAAATATCCTATTTGCCACTTACACACTACCCATACATATACTGCCCCAAGTCACAGTGAAGTGGGAATCCTGAGGTGTTAGGGACGTGTCACAGTCTGCCCATATAACCATATACCACCAATAGACCACCAGAAACTGAAGCAGCATGCACAGTCAGATAGAAAGGGCCCATGACACTCACATGTACCCTCCTCCTTACACAGTCCAACTAACATTTACACACTACACTGCTACACAATCCTGACAGTCTAACAATGGCCAGACATAAACAGACGTCTCAACTGCTCAGATTCGAACAGAATGTCCAGGGTTTGGCCACATATCTTTGGCCTCTTTCTTGTAACATGTTTGGGAGTTTGCTACATCACTGAGGTGATAGGAGGAACGAAGGCACTAAATAATGATGTAATATACCTCTGAACCTCTTAGTGCATGACATCTGGACAAAGTATGACATAATTGGGGGACAGAGGCCCAGACACAGGGCATATTGGAAATATTGCTGCCATAAACTGAGAAAGTTGCTGGTGTTACAGGGTTTGTTGTAACATATCTTTTCTGAGGGATATGAAGACAGAAACACAAATAGATGTTAGTATTTACTGACTGCAATCCCCAGAGTATCCTACTGATTTGCCAAGGACAAAAACTGTCTGGGGAACAGACCAAACATAACAGGCAAACCTCTGGACATTTTGCAGATAGCCCTACAGTTGAGAGTTATGTCATCCACATAGGTTCATACGAGGCTAACTACCCTTGTGGGCCATTTCAAGCCCAGCCAATTGCCCCATGTGAGAATCAAACCCTGTACTTTGTGTCTGTGAGGTAAACACCTTAACCATTATGCCATCCTCCCACACATAACACTGTCAGACTTGAAATCACACTGAAAATGCATGCCCAGACAAACCGTGTTAAACTAGAACATTATTCCAACTGTTTGACAGCAATACTTACATTCTGTCCCTGTGTCTGGAACCTTCTCCCCCAATTAGTTTAGCTGTCACCACAAATCTTATTGCAAGAGGGATTCCTACCTACCCTTTGTGATGCTGTAGCTCACACACGTCCATGAGGTCCTCCTCACAGGCAAGGAAAAGGGGCAATACCCACATGAAGTACTGAATTATAGGAGTCTGTTGCCATGCCTTTGGCTAGTGGAATAATAACGCAGCTGTTCTGCATGCAATTAGCAAGTGGGGAACACTAATTAGTGCACAGGCCATCACCTGCACATGAGCATTACCTACAAAAAGCAAGCTGCTGTCTATGCAAAACGGGTGTAAACCTCTACTTAAGTAGACATAGAGAGAGAGAGAGAGAGAGAGAGAGAGAAAGACCACAAAACAAATTGAACAAAACCAAAACATAACTATTCAGGACTACTTGGAAAAAAAAACAGATATGTGAAACAAGTAAGAATGTAATGGAATGCAGTAGGGGTATGTAATAATGGGAAATAGGAAGTTAAACAAATATGTCTCAATAAGACTTGTTGTACTGATATATTGCTGAACAGCACCTATGGCCATAGCATCCGTCTCTGTCTGCAGTGATATAGATCACAGCTCAGGCCCTTGAGTCACCCCAGGAAAGGACAGCTCACACTTGACTACTACTGGAGTGTCTGTTGAACAATACTGTCTGTGACACTGCTAGGCCAGCTACTGGGATGTTGTACATAGCCATATGTTACTTGTGAATATAACTATGATACACATGTTTGCGTTGCAAATCTAAGAGACCTATACAGGGTATGTGCATAGTAAACTACTGTTGCAGAAGTGTGTGTTAAACTGTATGTGATATACTGAGCTCATACCATTCAACTGTACAGTGTCCTACTGCACAATAACCACATGTGTGCATAATATTCATAGTCATTTACACATATAGGTGTGTTATGTCTGGCAAACCACTGGCAAATCTGTGAACACTGACATCAGAACATAATAGCATACTAATGAATGTCAGACATCCTCCAAGGTATTTCTGAGAATGCAAAGCCTACTGTGCTATCAACTGACGTAAGTATGTCACAGCAATAGTAATATAGTGTCAATATTTTTGGGCCTTTTTCCCTCATTTATGTGTGCCGTCACCCAGATATCCTGCTCTAACAGGTTGAAAGGTATGACGAGCAGCAAGAGTGTTAATATAGTGTGATATACTGACATAGAACAGAAATGTATATCAGGTATCACCTGTGCTAGAAAACAGACATGAGTTGCGAGCAGTCAGGTAAATAAGCTGTACATGTTGTACACATGTATAATATGAATGTTATCGCATCCAACAAACATATATGTCTACAGCTACTGGTTGTTGCATTGCCCTGACACAGATGTGGGTATTACAATAAGCATGATTATCAGGTTGAAATTGGAGAAGTATCCAACTGTGTTATGACCTCATGTCCATTCCTACTACAAACAGCTATATGAGCAGCTACATAGCTGTATGGTCTCAGCAATACCTGACTCTTTAAACCCACCTCCTCCAAAGTAGGGAAATCCCCTTTGGTGGACAGCAGCAATACACAAACCATGTAAAAGGTTGCTATATTGGCTGTACAGGGCCAAGTAGGTGCTGGTACCAACTTGGAAGCATGTCCATCTTTGTCTGAACAAGCATATAAGATCACAGGTGAATCATCGTAAGGCTAACTGAGTACAAATTGGACACATCCACTCCACCATGGCCAAACACGAGGCCATCCTCACATATGTCTTCAGTCTTGGAGGCAACAACCCAACCCACCCTGCACTGGTGGTCACTCACACCACATATACACATGCCATAGCTATAGCCAACCCAGTGCAGACAGGTTAAGTGGAAACATCACCTCCCTGTCCCCCCCATCAGTATAGGTGGATATGCACAGCTCCCACATTCCTCCCCTCATCATCTGGGAGCAGGTCCATAATGTTTACTGAAAGGCAACAAAATTAGGACTCCATGGGACCTCATAAAATCCACGTCTGCATCCTACATGAACTCAGGCATGTACTCCCAGCTCCATTACACACTGTAGTCAAAGCCTAAGCACCATCCACACCCCATCCACATGGACAACAGCCAATGTCATCCCTCTACACAGAAGTGAATGATGAAGAGATGATTATACAATTTACTGTCCCTCTTTGGGGGAACATGGTGCATAAGGACTAGGAGTGCAATGCAAGCTGATACTGTGCTGATAGCAGATAGGGGTATGATGTGGTTGTGAGTGGTGGCTACTGCTAGTCAATGTGGATGTGCAGGTTCTGTAAATACCGTTGACAAATGTATGAGGTCCGTGATGTGTTTTCCTGTTTATGTCTTCCAGGTGCAATGCATCATGCCAGGAATCCTGCATAGATGGAGGCTGAAACTGCAGTAATAACTGACATCATCCAGCACTATAGTGTAATGTTCAGCCAGAGCCAACAGCATCTGCAGAAGTGGACCACCCTGTGAAATGACCTTGTCCACAAGGTAAATGATGTTGGCCTGCACGCACAAACATATGAGCAGGTCCAGCATTGTGCGTCTGACATGATACACAGTGCCCAGCGAAGGGCTGCTGCCATGGCCAGGGACCGCACAGCCACAGGTGGGAGTCCTGCCATGCAGGCCCCACTTACACCCACTGAGGAGCTCCTTGCCAACCTTGGGGCACCCAACCCACCACAACATCAGAGTCCAGACACCCACATTGTTCAGATGGGTGGCACCCAGACAATGGCCAAGGAGTGTGCAGATAAGGCCCCATTGGAGATGAATAGACTAGTGTAGCAGCCATACTGGCATCTGTAGATTATCTAGATGCATGTGTCAGGTCAGAATGCAGTTGTGGTTGGGTTTTGTAATGCACAGACATGCACGTCTATGGTGAAGGACAGCAAATTGTATAGTATTAGAGCTTGTACAGTAAATGTGCAGAAAAGATGCATTCATCTTGTACCAATGCCACATGTGAGTCTGCTGACAATACCTCTCTCCCACAATAGGTCCCTCTGGTCTGAATGCTGTACAGCAGCCTGAAGCTGGTGAGTATGGAATTGTCCTTTTGTAGTTCGCAAATACCCAAGGCATCTTAATGGCATGCATTTTACCATGCACACAACTGTCACTCCTAGCCATATTGCATTATGTGCATGTTCACTTGTGGTGGGTTTAACTGCATTGCATCACAGTGATCACCACAGGGGCCTATATGCAGGAGATGTAACATTTCCGTATCATAGCTCAAAACTTGTTAGTGCAAGAAATCTGGACAGAAACTGACAAAATGGGGGGACAAAGGCCCGAAAATAGGAACATATTTGAAATATTACTCTTATACAATGTATATAAAAAGTGTACACACCCCTGTTAAGATGGCAGGTATTTGTGATATAAAAAAATAAGACCACAATATTTCATTTCACACCTTTTCCCACCTTTAATGTGACCTATAACCTGAACAATTCCCTTGAAAAACAAACAAATCTGTCAGGGGACCAAATATGAAGGATACAAAAGTTACAGTAAGCTGGATGTATACATGTGCATACCCAGCAACTAATACTTTGTTGGAGCAGCATGTGATTTACTTACAGCATTCAGACTGCTTGTGTACACACCTACCATCAAGTAAAGAGACTCTGAGAAACACCAAATAATGGTCTGCTGTCCTAGCAGGATATTCCTGACATTTACTCAGTTGCCTGCTACAGCAAAAGCCATGGTTCACAGAGAGCTTACAAAGCATCAGAGGGATCTCAGTGTTGAAAGTTATCAGTCAGGAGTAGGGTACAAAACATTACCACAGCATTGCATATACCATGGAACACAGTGAAGACAGTCATCAAAAGGTGAAGTAAATATGGGACAACAGTAATGTTGAAAAGAACTGGACATCTCCCAAAACTGATGAAAAGACATGGCAAAAAACTGGTCGGGGAGGCTGCCAGGAGACACACAGCAACACTGAAGGAGTTGCAGGAATCTCTGGCAGGTACTGGTTGTGTACTACATGTGACACAACCTCCCGCATTCTCCATAACACTGGCCTTTGGGGTAGGGTTGGAAGATGGAAGCATTTTCTCACACATAAAAATTCCCAGGCCTGGCCACAGTTTGCAAAACATTACATAAAGTCTCCCAAGAGCATGTGTGAAAATGTGTTATGGTGTAATGAGACCAAGTTTCAACTTTTCTGCCACAATTCCAAAAGGTACATCTGGTGCACAAGCAACACTTTGCATCACCTGATGACCACCATCCCAACGGTGAGGCACGATGGTGTCAGTGTCCTGCTTTGGGGTTGCTGTTCATATGCTGGAACTGGGGCTTTAGTCAAAGTGGAGGGAATTATGAACAGTTCCAAATACCACTCACTCTTGGCCAAAAACTATCAAGCATCTGCCAGAATGCTGAAGATGAAGAGGAGTTTCACCTTTTCACACGACAATGACTTGAAGCATACATCCAAATCAACCAAGGAATGGGTCCACCAGAACACAATCAAGGTTATGGATTGGCCCAGTCAGAGCCGAAACCAAACTCCGATAGAAAATCCATGGAGTGACCTGAAGGGGGCTGTGCACATGAGATGCCCTTGCAATCTGACATGGTTGGAGGGCTTTAGCTAGGAATAGTGGCTAAATAATGCCAAGTTAAGATGCGCCATGCTGATAGACTCATTCCCATGAAGACTGCATGCTGTAATTAAATCAAAAGGTGCTTCAACAAAGTATCAGTTTAAGGGTGTGCACACTTATACAACCATGCTATTGTACATATTTAATTTATTATATTTTACACCTAACACATTTGTTTGTTTACCAATTTGATTGCACAGGTGATATGTCACACTAAAGGTGGGCAATTTTTGAAATGAATTATTGCAGTCTCATTTTATATATTACAAGAACCTGCCATGTTTACAGTGGTGTGTACACTTATCATATCCACTGTACACTTATAAAGTTGTAGATATAACAGGATTTGTCTTAACTTACATTTACTGCAGGTTTTGGGGTCTGACACTCAAATATATGCTATTAATTAGTGACATCAATCCCCAGATCATCCCAGTCATGTATCAGACAAAGACAGGAGTTATGAGGAACAGAGCAAACATATGAGACAGACATCTGCACATTCTGCAAAGATTTGTACAGTTGTAAGGCATGTTCTGTAGGAGTTGTTACTGTGCTATACACGTGAACAGCAATAATGTATACATAGGTGCAGTGTGTGCTAGGTGAAGGGACATCACCTACTAACACTACTCATGTACCTCAGAGGTGTATATCATTAGTAACATGAAGTGAAAATGGCTGCACTGCATGATGTTGAGGGCCTGTCCAGAGTGTGTATGCTGTGGTCTGACTGTGTGTCTTGCATGTCACCATTTGGGTATTGTGAAGTCTGTGTAATGCCTTTGTGCCACCTCACGTGTGTGTGTGTGTGTGTGTGTGTGTGTGTGTGTGTGTGTGTGTGTGTGTGTGTGTGTGTGTGTGTGTGTGTGTGTGTGTGTGTGTGTGTGTGTGTGTGCGTACAAGCCAACCTTATAGTGCACGTATTAATTTACATATGTTGTCCTCCTCTCACATGTGGCGATGGGGGTCATGGTCCCTCCTGCATGGAATCTGATGTCAATGTCTCTGCGGACTCTGACAATGATAGTCATAGTGAGGCACAGGTGGGGTTGTCAAGGGTTAAATCTGTGCCATCAGTTGGCATCCCACTGTTGTCCACAACATCCCTGCATGCATCACGATGCCCACACATACCCCATCCCCAGTGGCCACAGATAATGGGCAGCTGGTGGGTGGTGGCATAGAACAGGCTAGTGTGGTGACTACGGCAAGTATGAGTGTAGACATGTCATAGCTGGAGTCCAGGCAATGTCCCACACAGGCGGATGGACAGGGGTGCTCGAAGCAGGACTGCTGCCCATCCAGCCCCTGTCACAAGTGCTACAGCAGGCATCACCAGACACGTTTCTGGCCATCATAGAGGCACAGGCATGTACTGACCACAACACCGGACAAATACTCAGGGTCCTGAATGCACATTTTCCTGGTGTCTGTGGGACCTACATTATCTTTTTGAGGCCACACATGAGTATACTGTGGTCATGAATAGATGGTGGGGTGAGATCGTGGCACTCCCAAACAGTGCAATGTCTGTGTTGGAGTGTGTGTTGGGAGATGGGTGGCAGCCACGTGGACTTCGGTCAGCACCATGATCAGCTGAGGGTCTATGGGTCCATGCACCTTCACACTCCAGTAGTGGCAGTACCACCAGCACTACCAAAGGGGGGTACTGTCCACACCACAACACAGCAGGCCTTGGTCACATGATTGTGGCCGGTCCTGTCAGGGACATGGATCCAGCAAACAGCAGTCACCATCAGGGAATAGTACTACATCTGGCCTTGGGCCTGGTGGTACCAGTAAGACCCCTGTGGGAACAAAGATTGGGGGTGTGCCCAAGTTTGTATTTAAAAAGGATCAATCCTTGAAGAACATATTTGAAAAACTTTCCCTTCCTAAACATTTACCAAATGGTAGGAAGGTAGGTAACTTCAAATGCGGAAGATATTCCACTTGTCAATATATTTTACCTACAGACAGCAATTTCATGGTCAACAATCATTACATATCCATTTCAGGCCATTTTGATTGTTATAGGTCCATAGGTTCATAGGTTGGTACTAGGCTATCAGCCCTAGGGCCTATACAAGCCTAGCCATAACAATTCCCTGGCTATTTCTTCCCACATTATTTACTTTCCTGGACCCCTGCCTAGCAGGGCGACTGACGTGATCCCTGGGGTGAATTTCCTTTCTCCCATCCAATCGTCAAGGTTCCTCTTGAAGAAGTCCAAAGAGGCACTCTGCTTTACATGTATGGGTAATCTATTCCAGAGTCTGGGGAGTCTCTGGGTCAGGAACCTATCCCTCCAGCATGTTTTGTTTATTGTGATGACAAGGTTTAGATCCCTGGAGCGTGTAGCTCTGAGGGATTGGGATTTCTTTACGTGTAGCATGTCCAACAGCTCTGGGTTTGACATGGCCTTGTATGTTAAGCAGAGATCGCCTCTGAGTAGACGATATGCAACAGAGTATAGCTGGAGTGTTTTAAGGCAGTCAGCGTAGGGCATCTGCTTTAGGCCTGTGATTTTTTTAGTGAGGTATTTCTGAGGCCTTTCCAGTTGTTGCAGATGTCTTGAGAGGTACATACCAAATGAGGCATTGTATTCTATAATGGGTCTAATGAGGGATGAGTACAGTGGGACAATGACCTCCTTTTTTCTGGATGAAAAGCCCTTCATGATGAGGTGTGCCACATAGAAGGATTTCCTGACTGTTGTGGCGATGTGGTTATCGAAGGTGAGACCACTGTCCACCTGTGTCCCTAAGTCTCTTATCACACTTTCTGTGTTTAGTGTACTGCCACCTATATGGTAATTCATGGATACATGTTTTTTCAAAAAGGGGATAACAATACATTTCTTGGCATTGAGCTTGAGCCCATGGCTCTGGCACCAAGCATCTGTTTCTGTAAGGCCCTTTTGTAGAGTATCCACATCATTTGGGGATTCACTAATGGCTCCCAGTTAGCAGTCATCTGTAAACTTTGTTAGTCAGAGTCCCTTAGTGTTGACCTGTACTTCAGGGAAGTAGATGCCAAACAAGAGCGGCCCCAGGACTGAACCTTGAGGTACTCCACTTGTCACTTGTCTGGAGCTGGATTTGGAGTCAGCTACTTTTACAAAAATGTCCAAAATGTGGTATATTTGGCCAAGTGTCAGGAGTGCACAGTATTTTATGTAGGAAAAACATCCAGGTATTTTAGATAGAGAATCTGGGAACATATTTTAGACATTAAGCATTGCAAACTTACAAATGCTTTAGCAAGGCACATTGTCAGCAACACCGGTCATTATTTCAAATTTTGTGTGATACAACAAATTAAGGGTGACATACAAGGCAGGGTATTGGACGTCCATTTAGATATATGTGAATTGAAATGGCAATTAAGATTGGATGCACAAAATTATCCTGGCATCAATGATTATGTTATTATAATGCCCTTATTAAAGTTGAAGCACATTTTAGGTAGAAATTAAATGTATGATTTTACCCATAACAATATATTTTTTACATGTATTTATTTTATTAAGTTTTTTATTACATATTGCATTAGATTAAGTTTTTAGCACAATACATGTTTTTGTTTTGTAATGTTTCTTTTAATTCATAATTGTATAATTGGTTAATTGGTAATGGAATGAAACAACAGGGTATATTAGTGGGGTTGTGAATTTCACATGCTATTCTGAAGAAGTCCTGATGTTAGGACAAAACCTAGGTCAATATCATTTGTACTGGTTCATTTATTGGTTTTTGTGGAGTTAATAAATCTCATTTTGCTGCTAGACCTTTGTTCTTCTCATTACTTAATTGGTTGAAATTGTGGACCGGTTCCAGTGAGAACCCTGGCAGGATCAGTTCATGTGTCCATGGCTGGAGATGATGAACTGTACACCCTGCCATGTACAGTCCACAGCTGTCCAACATATCCCTTTGTAGGGCAGCCACATAGCGTGACTGTATCTATACAAACACACAAACATCACCCTCACAGCCACTTCTTAAAGTGGACCTTGGGACGTGTACTGTGATTTGTTTACTTTACACTATGTTTTACTTGTATTCTGCTTTTAACTGCATATTAAAACTTGAAAAGACACCACAGCTCTGTCTCTTGTATGTCAAACAGACATTTTCCCACCCTCCCACCTGGATACTGTTGTGTTCTTAAACACCATTGTCTTTCTAGTTCCTACCCCTTATGTTAATATGACCATATATCTCATTTCCTCTCTGCTTTTACTGGTTAGTGTGAGTAAGTACATTATCATTTTGTGAAATCACTCCCCTTCAACTATTTAAATTTCTTAGCCATCCTACTGTATTCCATAGTACCAGAATAAAAAAGTGACCACCCCCTTTCAATCTATCTATCTGTTTTAAAAATAGTGAGACTGCACTAAAACATCTAACTCCTCTGGTGCACACTGCAGTGTTTAGGATAAACCATTTTTTTCTATCTAACCTTTAGATCACCAGTTATTGGAGAGCCCACATTCTGCCTCTCAGTAGTCATCTTGGGTTGGTGCTTCTGTTTTCTCCTGGTGAAAGAAGGAGTGCAGTTACATTATTTCCTGGAGACTGCTGATCACCAGAAAGCTTAATAACTACTTTATAGGTGACAGCTTGGAATCTATGTTTATATTCTGATCCTGGTGAGAGTAGGCGCAGAATGCATTGATTCCTGACTCTTTCTGGATGAAATGTAATTATCTGTGTATAATGTACTTGATTGGTATGGTTGCTATTTGAGCCATCTACCAGAAAAAGGCTACAAGCCTGGAGACCCTTGCATCATCTGGGACAAGACTGTGGATCACCAAACAGGCTGTAGCCTGCTTCTCTTTTTGGGATTGGTGCTAACATTTTACTTCTGGTGAGAGAAGAAGCAAAGCAGTATTGCATTCCAACACAGTGAAGCTTTGCTGAGACTAACATTAGTAGTAGCCAGGCAGTAGCCATTCATGTGACTCACCTCTTTTTACCATTCTTGAAAAGCTTATTCTTTATTTTCAGTAAGTACTGCTTGAGTTCTTCCTTACTTTGGAATATCTGCCTAAATACTTTATCTTTACAATTTCAGGGTCTATATATTAGTTTCCCCTCAAGTGTTTGGCAGTGCTCTGTACAGACTCAGACACTTTGAGTGACATTTTTCCTGTAAAAGTCTTCAGTACTTAATATATTCAGCTCATATCCAGACATGTCTAAATGTCAGTTCCCTGTGCTTTCTCCTGTCAAACTGGTGAACCTGGGCATCCTAAGGCAATGTAGCAACTGCCTCATGTACACAGACAACCCTCTCCTCTTACCTCCCAACACTATGACTTGTGAGAGATGCACACATATAGTCAAATTGGAAGCCAAGCACTCTCCAGCCAAGACTGGATTAGCCAGTCAAGAGGAGAAGGTTAACACCTGCACCACACCACATTCAACACATAGCCCTACAGAACATACACCACCACAACCCTCACATAGTAACACAAAATGCACACTGACTTTTGAGGAGGCTCTCAATAAAAATCTGCCCAAACAACAGAGACCTTTGAGGCAGAAATGCAAACAACCACCACATCCCAGCACACATTATGAGACACATAGTTCTCAAAAAGTGCGCCACTCAACCAAAGCCCATAAGGCAAAACAACTTACCCAATACCCTAGTCATAGGTGACTCTATAGTAAGGCACACTGATGTCCCACTCACTAAGTTGAATAAGGAGAAAGTTATGGTCAGCTGCCTGTCAGGTGCCAGGATCCACCACATAATGCACACTTAGGTCACTCCACAACAGGTACAAATATGACTCTGTCATTGTCCATGTTGGTGTGAATGACCTGAGATGTACCTCCCTGGACTACATGAAAAGAGACAGAGGAGCTCTTGGATTTTGTAGCCCAGGTAGGTATGACCCTAGCTCTGAGTAGTATCCTACCATCACCCAGAATGATACCACAGTACAAGCAGAAAATGATTGACTTTAACAATTGGCTAAGTTTCTGGTGTCATTCTAAGGGGATCCAGTATCTGTTTGCCTGGGATGATATGATCGACAGACCTTGATGATTTGCCAGAGATGGCCTGCGCCTGTCACCCTAGGGATTCTGGTTACTGGCCAAGGCTCTTGCCAACCCTATATTGCCTTTATTAGGCAATATCCTGAAGACAAAATTACTACCATAACAGCTACAAGCAAATTAAATCTGAGGGTTATGCTACTCAATGCTAGAAGTCTATATCTCAAAATGCACTCGCTTGAAGCACTCCTTAAAATGAAAAACATTGACATCTGTTCAGTGACCGAAACTTGGTTCAAGGCTCCGGAGGGCACCCCAGCACTACCAGGCTATAATTCATACCACACCTTTCAGCCTTAAAACCTGGACCAAAGCACTAAAGGTGGTAGTGTCTCCATATTCATAAAGGATATGCACACCTCCAGACTAGTAGCCCAACATAACACATCAAAAATACTTTAGGTACAACTAACACTGGGTAAAACTGCAATCCAGGTTGTAGCCTGCTATAGATCCCACACCATGTCCCAAGACTCCCACTCCACATTCCTTAACACAATGGAAAATATTAGCATACAACCCAATACCCTTATACTGGGAGACTTTAACTACCTCTCTATTAACTGTGAAAATTACTCATGTACCAACACACTTGCTCAATGTTTTCTGGAATTCATTAATTCCAATGTCCTGGACCAAATCATTATTACCCCCACCAGGGGTAGAAACATCCTTGAAATGGTCATTACTAACATGGGTGACCGTTACTCTACACCAGTAATCAACTCGTCCCTGGTCAGATCTGACCACAAGCTAATCACCATGGATATCTTCATCCCACTCTCACACCCCCAAAGGAAACCAGTGTAAAAAATGTCTCCAAAGCCAATTTTGGACTTCTATAAACAGAGCTGGCTAACTTCACGACACCCATGCAAATGGAAAATAAGTGCATGACTAAATCCTACACCAATGCACTGTATGAGCACATACACAAGTGCATGTAACGCCATACCAAACAGAAGCAAGGCACTCGCCTCCAAAAAAAGGAAGCCAATCTGGTGGTCCCCCACCAGAAACAAACTCTACAACAGAAGTAAAAAAAACTGTTGCAGAAAAGGGTGACGTCCCAAGACTGGAAAAACTCCCTTGTCAGCCTCAGCAAAAAACTGAGATCCATCATCAAATTCTCTAAAGCTAGTTATGAAAACAAAATTTATGCAGATTCTAAAGACAACCACAAGGCATTCTATAGTTATGTCAAGAATCTACATGGCAATACACAGATCTGCTCTGAGCTACAGCACAATGGCAATACATATACAGAACCAACTGATATTGCCAAAATATTGGCCAACAGGTTCAGTGCAAACTTTGTCCCTTTTTCACCCAAGTCCCTATTATCACTGATACACAGGTAAAAAAATGCACTGTACAAAGCCAAGAATACAGCTTTCATGGGACCTGATAATACCCCTGGCTGTGTTCTACATGAATTACAAAGTGAACTGGCACCACACCTGAATACCCTGTTCAATCACAGCCTCATTTCAGGCTTTGTTCATCCCACTCCACAAAGGGGGAGTGACTTCAGACCCTGGGAACTACTGCCCCATTAGCCTAATGAGTCTGATATGTAAGGCTATGGAGCGCATCATCATGGACCTTATAAATAAGGACATAGGGAATCTCCAACCTCTGGAACCCATGCAGTTTGGGTTTGGAAAGGTAGATCATGCTTGCTCAGCCTGATAGACTTCTTCAAGTCTGTCACCAGAGCTGTGGAAGAGGGCAACATAGTTCACACAGCCTAACTAGATTCTTGCCAAGGCCTTCAACACTATCCCTCACTCAGGAATCATAGATAAACTCACTACACTAGGCATAAACCCCTATGTCATAAGATGGGTGGTCAACTGGCTCACTGATAGAACCCACACTGTGAAAGTAGTGGACTCCAAATCTGACTACTGACCAGTTACAAGTGGAGTCCAACAGGGATCAGTCCTATGTCCTCTCCTGTTTGGCATCTACTTCTCTGAAGTTCAAGCCAACACAAAGGGCGTCTGGCTGACCAGGTTCACAGATGATTTCAAACTGGAAGCCATTATTGATTCTCCAACTGATGTAGGCATTCTACAAAAAGGCCTCACTGACAACAATGACTGGTGCCAGAACCATGGCCTTAAGCTCAATGCCAGAAAGTGAATTGTCATTCCCTTTGGAAAACATTTGGTGTCCATGAACTACCACATAGGTGGTAGTCCACCAAACACTGAAGGTGTGATAAGAAACCTGTGCACACAGGTTGACAACAACCTCCCCTTTGATAACCACATTGCCACTGTAGTCAGAACTTCCTTCTATGTGGCACATCTCATTACAAAACGTTTCTCATCCAGGAAGAAAGAGGTCATAATCCCTCTCTACTCGTCCCTCATTAGACCTGTTATAGAATACAATGCCTCATTGGGTATGTACCTCACTAGATACCTACAACAACTGTGAAGGCCACATAAATACCTCACAAAGAGGATCTTAGGCTTTAGACACATGCCCTATATGGACAGACTCAAAAAAAACTCCAGCTATACTCTGTCTCTTATCATCTACTTAGAGGCGATCTCTGCTTGACCTAGAAAGCCATGTCTGACCCAAAGCTGCTAGATATGCTACACCTAAAAAAATCCCAAGCCCTCAGTGCCACATGCTCCAGGGACCTAAACTTCATTACCACAATAAACAGAACATGCTGGAGGGACAGGTTCCTAGCCCAGAGACTTCCCATACTCTTGAACAAACTTTCCATTCACGTCAAGCAGAGCACTTCACTGGCCCTCTTTAAGAGAAATTTCACCCTGGGGATCACTTCAGTGGCCTTGCTTGACTGGGACACTGGGAACTAACTTTGGGTGGCATAATGCCAGGGAATTTCCTTGGGCTAGGGTTATATAGGCTCCAGGGCCATTAGCCTAGTACACACCTATGAACCTATACATAGGATACAGTTCTCACACACACACATTTGTCAGGACTGAGATTAGAACCCCTACCTATCTAGTTATTGCTACTACAGTGTTATGCGTTTATTGCATGTGACATGGCGCTTATAGGATGAAGAGTGTCACACAGTTCTATGGTGAACCACATCACCAGCCCTTGCAAAGTATGGCAATGGGCAGTGTACTGGGAGAGTGAAGCCACAAAATGCTGTATCCTACAAATATACACACTTACAACCACTTACATATGCACTCATACTGACATTTGCCAGGAGTCAGACTAGAATGCCTTACTATCTAATTATTGGTACTATAGAGTTACGCAGGTACCACACACACCACAGGGCTTGTAGGCTGAAGAATGTCCCAAGGTACCTGTAAAGTGAATAACATCACTAACCCTTGTAAAGTATGGCCTACTGATAGCCTTCCTTTATCTATTGCCTGCTACGCTCCCCTTCCTGCCCTCAATTCCCACCCACTCCCAGTGGTATTACCTTTATTACAAACAGTAATTACTCCCACCTTTAAAACAACCTATAACATTACTACACCTATACTTCCTCCTACAGCTTCTCACTACTATCCCTCGTACTCAGCTAAAATGTACAAGCACACCATACCGATACCCACTACATTCACACTCCTTGCATACATCACATCTTACCAAACCTCCACCATTCACGCACTCAACCACTACCACTGCACCACCACACACACCACCATTCATATCTCACTTCTACTCTACTATTCTCCCATCAGGTCAACAACCTTCGCAATACACCATCTATATAGACTACAGACCACAATACTTAAATTAAAACAACCCCGCAACTTAACATAACCCTTCCACCATACCTATTACCCACAGAACACAATAAAAAAACTTCCCTTATAAGCAAGCATATACAGAAATCGATACAACTAATAATCTCATCCATATCCAACCTATCACTCACTGGAGACATCCATCCCAATCTTGGCCCCTCCATCTCCAACCCCTCCCCTCATAATCAGACTACAAACCACATCTTCTCCTAAATCACAGCCAATAGAAAGCCAACAACCTCCTTCTGATAAGCCTAAATATTAGAAGTATATGCAACAAGGTGCATGAATTCCATGCCACCATAGACTTCTACTCCCCTGATGTCATAATCCTTACAGAAACATAGTTAAAACCACACATTGCTAATGAGCAAATCCTCCCTACCGGTTACAATATACTAAGAGTAGACTGAATAAACAAAAAAGAAGGTGGTATAGGTATAATATTTAAACAGCATCTAGACATCCAGATCTTAAAGTTAGCAAATCCCCAATTAGGTAAGGAAAAACTAATATATACCAGCCTTAAAATAAACCAAAAAAAACCCCTAAACATAATAGGTTGCTACTTCCCACCTGGCCAAAACATCCCTCCACTTGAAAACCTGCTCAGCTAGACTACCCACCACCTACCCCAAGAAACTTTCTAGGAGACTTAAACACTGACTGGCAATCCTGTTCTAGAAACCACACAACCTATCATGTAAACCTTCATGGCTTCACCCAACTAATCCAGGCACCTACTAGAATAAATAAAAACTACAGCAAACACACTACCCTTGACTGGATACTAGTCAATAAGAGCCCCCAGTCATATATAGCAGGCTGCCTATCTGACAGCCTCAGTGATCACTCCCCCAACCTTCCTACCCAGTATCACTCTTGTTTAACAGATCTCTGTCAGAAAGTTATGTTCCTACATTATGGAAGGTCTCACACATAATTCCCCTACACAAAAGAGGCCCCTCCACAGATCTAACCAATTACAGCCCCATAGCTATTCTCTCGGCACTCTCCAAAATTCTAGAGAGATGCATTCATTCTAAAGTCTCAGATCATCTTCATGCTAACAACATCCTCTCCAACACACAACACAAATTCTGACCTAACCATAGCACCATCACCACCTTACTCATTTTCTCTAACACTATCCTACAAAATAAAAATGCAGGTTCTCTCTCCTCAGCTACCTTCCTAGACCTCTGTAAAGCTTTTGACATGGTCTTGCACAAACAACTCAACTCTCTTCTCAGTAACCTATCCTTCTCTCAACCACTCATCAACTGGTTTCAGAGTTACCTATCTGACCACCAACAAGCAGTTGTTTTGCAGGATGACCTATCCTCCCAACTACCAGTCTCCATAGGGGTTTCCCAAGGGTCCATCCTGGGACCCCTACTCTTCTGTATTTTCACCAATAATCTAGCCTCAGCCACAACACATGGCACACTCATACAGTACGCAGATGACTCAACCATCATCTGCACAGCCCACTCCTTACCCAAACTGCAAAAAGTCACACAGGAAGCATTTTCCTCTATTGAAACTTGGTTATCCGATGCCCAACTAATACTAAACCCAAACAAAACAAAATTACTAATCTTCCAACCCACCAAATTTATACTAAACAGCTCTCACTTTAACATCACAGCAAAATACAACACAACCATCCATCCTACAGAACGCACCAAATTACTAGGAGTAGAAATAGACAATAAACTGAACTTTTGCAGTCACATTTCCATGACCATTAAAAAAGTGCACAAAAAAATAGGAGCATTATATAAAAATCAGCAACTACTTACCAAAGCAGCTAAAATTTTGGTAGCAAATTCTCATCTTATCTCTACCCTACTCTACGCCTCTCCAATATTTACTAACCTTAGACAATGTGACATAAATAAGCTCGAAACCTGCTACAACAAAATCTCCAAATTCACCACAGGGGCTTCCTACCACACTCACCACGGTCTCTCACTAGCAGAACTGGGCTGGCTAGAGCTCCCCCACCTCTTTCAAGGGTACCAACTCACACTACCCCACAAACTAATAAACCAACCACTAAAAGTCCCATTTTTCCAGAATCTATTCCAACCCTACATAACCACGAGACCACTAAGATTCAGCCACAAAAACCTCCTACAGGTCACAAGAGCCAATAATTCAGCTGAAGAAGCATTATTCTCCTGCACTATAGACAAACTCTGGAACTCCCTCTCATCCTCAATTACCTCTGTAACTTCTTGCACCCACTTCAAATCCTTACTAAAATCACACTTAAAAACTTGCCAGATATGCCCTTGCAACCCTTCCTCTAATACCATCCACTCCACCCACCCACTACCTCTCTCGGCCCCCTATCAACAACCTACTCTTAGCAAGCTTGGTTACTCATGTTCCCAGCTACCTTCCACATAGTACTAACATCTTGTAGCAACAATTGCTAATGGCTGTTATGTACCTCAAAAACAGATTGTATCAATTGTTCACTGATCACCTAAATCTGTAACCAAGTTTAGTATATGTCACAGTATTTTAAAATTGTACTATGTTCTACAGCTGTTTTACATCTATGTTTTATTCTTGTCTTACATCCTCAGCTGGACTAATGTCTATATTTTAAATACTATGTTTTTTAACTGGATAATGTAAGTAATACATAATGTGGAGCTTTTCTCCCCGGGCCCCTGCTGAAAATGGACCTGTGTCCAGTCGGACTCTCCCGGTCAAATAATGACAATGGGAGGTGTACTGGGTGAGAAGGGCCTCAAACTACTTTCAGCTAGAGGTTTACACACTCAGAAACACGTTTCTACACACTAATGCATACACACACACACACACACACACACACACACACACACACACACACACACACACACACACACATGCCAGTGCTGAGATCCATAGGTTCATAGGTGTGTACGAGGTGAATAGCCATGGAGCCTTTACAAGCCTAGCCCATACAATTACCCTGGTGTCGTGCCACCTGACATTAATCCCCAGTGTGTCTATCAAGTATAGTCACCGGAGTGATCCCTTGGTTGAGATTTTTATTCCCCATCCACTCATACAGGTTTCTCTTGCAGAGCGCCAGTCATGTGCTCTGCTTGACATGTATGTGAAGTGTATTCCATAGTGTGGCCAGTGTCTGGGTTATGAACCTGTCCCTCCAGCATGTTATGTTGATTGTGGAAATGGGGTTGAGGTCTCTGGGGCATGTGGTGCAGATAGATTGGTTTCTTTAGATGTAGCATGCCTAATAGAGCTGGGTCAGACATGGCTCTGTAAGTCAAGCAGTGATCACCTCTAAGTAGCCAATATGAAACAGATAATAGTTGGAGTTATTGGAGTCTGTCCATATAGGACAAGTGTTTAAGGCCTAGGGTTCTTTTTGTAGGGTACTTTTGCAGTCTCTCCTGTTGTTGCAGGTGTCTAGTGAGGTACATGCCAAATGGGCCATTGTACTCGATGATTGACCTGATGAGGGAAGAGTAGAGGGAGACAAGGACTTCTTTCTTCCTGGATGCAACACCTTTAGTAATGAGATGTGCCACATAGAAGGACTTTCTGATCACAGTGGCACTGTGGTGGTCAGCAGAGAGGTTGCTGTCAACCTGTGTTTCTTGTTCTCTTATAATGACTTCTGTGTTCAATGGACTACCATCGATGTGGTGATTCATGCGAACCAAGTTGTTCCTAAAGAGGATGGCAACACATTTTTCTGGCATTGAGCTTAAGTCCAGGGTTCTGACAACAGTCATAGGTCTCAGTGAGGCCTTTCTGCAGGATGTAAACATCACTTGGGGAGGTAATAATAGCAACCACTTTGCAGTCATCTGCAAACATTATCAGCCAGAGTCCCTTTGTGTCGGGTTGGTCTTCAGAGGCATAGTTACTGAACACGAGGGGACCCAGGACCAGACCCTGAGGTACTCCACTCATTACTGGTCAGCAGTCTGACATGGAGTCCATTGCTTTCACACTGTGGGTTCTATCTGTTAGTCAGTTTGCAAGCCACCTAATGATATAGGGGTTGATGCCTAGCTGAGTGTGTTTGTCTATAATTGCTGAGTGGGAAATGTTATCAAAGAATTAGAAGCCCCACCTATCTTATTTATTCCATACTGTTACATAGTTATTTCACTTGGCACAGAGCTTATTTGGCTTTAGAGTGTCTACAGCTACCTCTGAAGTGGATGACAACAGTGGGCCTTGTAAAGTGGACATTGGGACATGTATTGGGTGGACCACACCAAAATAAATTGCAAAACCCACCCCCCAATGGATATGGTTCCTACACACAAGATACTGATCTGGCACAAACACACACACACTCCCTCAATGGTTATGGTTCACACACAAATACGCACACACATTTGCTGGGACTGAGAATAGAACCCCTACCTATCTAGTTATTGTTACTGCAGTGTCATGCATTTATCACATGGGCCACAGAGTTTATAGGGTGAAGGATGCCCCAAGGTACTTCTAGGGGGAGGAACATCACTAGCCCATGAAAAGTATGGCAATGGGAGATGTACTGGGTGCAAAAGGCCACAAAATACTTTAACCTACAGATAAATACACTTACAATCAGAAATACACTCACTCACACACACACACACACACACACACACACACACACACACACACACACACACACACACACACACACGCCTGGACTGAGATTAGAATCCCTACTTACCTAGTTACTTGTACTATAGCGTTATGCAATTATTGCACATGCCACATAGTTTATAGGGCTGAGGGCCTGTCCTAAGGTACTTCTAAGGTGACTTGACATCAGCAGGACTGCTAAAGTAGGGCAATGGGAAGTGTACTGGGTGCGAATGGGCTCAAATATGCAGTTATCGAATGTGCCACTAGTCATTAGTACTATAGTATTATGCAGTTATTGCATGTACCACAAAGCTTATAGGGCTAAGGGCTGCCCAAAGGTACTTCTAAGGTGACTGACGTCAGCAGGACTACCAAAGTAGGGCAATGGGAAGTGTACAGGGTGTGAATGGGCTCAAAATATTTAATGTACATTCAGACACACCCACACACACACACACACACACACACACACACACACACACACACACACACACACACACACACACACACACACACACACACACACACACACACACACACACACACACACACACACACACACACACACACACACAGACACACACACTTTTACATTTGCCAGGACTGAGATTAGATCTCCTACCTAACTAGTTATTTGTTCTAAAGTGTTATGCAGGTATTGCATGCACCACAAAGCTTATAGGGCTGAGGTCAGTCCAAAGGAACGTCTACAGTGAATGACATCAGCACATCTTCTGAAGTTGTGAAATGGGAAGTGTACTGGGTGGGAAAGGACTAAAACACTTATTCTTACACACACCCCCACACACATATACATATACTGGGACTGTGATTAAAACCCCTACCTCTCTAGTTATTTGTATTACAGTGTTACACAGTTATCACACATGCTATAGAGCTTACAGGACGGAAGCCAGTACAAAGGTAATTCTAAGGTGAAGGACATCAGCAGATCTTGTAAAGTAGGGCAATGGGAAGTGTACTGGGTGGGTAAGGCATAATAATATTTAGACCTCTAGACACACACACACACACACACACACACACACACACACACACACACACACACACACACACACACACACACACACACACACACACACACACACACACACACACACACACACACACACACACACACACACACACACACACACACACACAGACACACATACACACATACACATACACACACACACACACACACACACACACACACACACACACACACACACACACACACACAAAGGTAGGTGATGTGATATTGCAACCCCTACCTTAGTACCATCAGACAATGAATCTCATCTTCATGCTGGCACGTGCCAATGGTTACAACTAGTATGCAACTGCCTGCAGCAGGACATCCCTCTCTGCCATTAAGGATATCCCTGTGTATGACTCACTTTCTGTGTGTATCTCCCTGTGTGTCTCACTCTATCATAGTGTGTGTGTCTCTCTCTTCCCCATGTCTATGTCTGTGTATGCTTCACATATTGTAATATGTTGCCCATATATATGTGTGTATAGCACATGCAACAGATGCAGATATACCACATATGGGCCACTTACAGCTGGCTGTGGGTAATCCTGTTTGATGGGTGTGTGCGCAGAAACAGTTAGGTGTACATAGCTATGTGTATGCAAAGGCCAATATTATGAGGTAAAGGCTAGACATTCTTGCATAATCTGGCCAGTCGGGAGTTGTGACTACAGCCGACTGACTGATGAAGCTGTGTAAAAGGTCCAGCACCTTGGTGATATACTGGCTGGGGATCTCCTAGTTGTGTGGTATTCTTCTTACCTAAAAGGTCATATTCTGATGTGGCCATAACTCCCAACTGTACAGATTCTCACAGATTACCCAGATTAATGCCTCACATATCTAGTCAGTTTCCCTTAACATTGTGGTTTTCTAGCAAGTTTGTTGCAAATCCCTCAGGGTTGCAGTCAGGGAATAATAACCGAACATTAGAGTTTCATACTTCACACCCTTCATGACATCCATCCTACTACACATCACCTCTGTAATTTGATCACCTTTCTAACATTATGAGAGCATTATTTCAAAAGTGTCCCTATAGTTGGGCCTTTATCCCACCATTATGTATGGCTTTTTCCAGATTTCTTGCTCTATGAGGTTGAGAGGTATGCTACTAGTATGCTACTAGTATTTTGCAGCATGGCCTTTCATTTGCATTTTGTTGACTGTGTTATTTAGGTAGTATGGACCCCATAGCATTCCCTGCAATGGCACTATGGGTGAGGCATAGGCCTTTGCCAGAGGCCTGTAGGCCAAGTGAGACTGATGCAGGCCATCTGTAAAATCATGTTCTAATAACTATGTTTTTTTCGTTCTGCTTTTGCACACAGCTATTTGGTTCTACTGCTTTAAGTGAATGAGCCTTTTAAACGCATAATTGATTAATTAATTATCATCTAATTGGTTCAATTAATCCATTTAGTAATCAATATTTTTATATATAAAGAGAATGTCTTTATTGTGATGTTATAATTCATCTGAAGAAGCCATTTTCATTAATAAAGGTTCGTTTTAATCATCGTGGTGTTAACCTGCTCTTTTTGTTGTACTACAATGCATTGCGTTCTGGCACTCATATGTTTCCAGGCTGCCAGGCAGTGGATCCCCCAGGGGGTGACAATGGTAAGTGAGTCAGGTGTTACTGACAATCACTTTCTGTTAGTATTGATCCATCACTCTGGGTGACAGCAGGATGCTGCTTATGGCTAGGGACAAACCTGCATGGGACACATATTCAGCATGCTGCATCATGTCAGTCTTTCTATAGTCCATGAGGTACTTCTGACATCATTCACATTGCCATGGACCAAGCTAGTGTGATACATGTACCTACTGTGGGGTGACTTGAGTGCATGTGTGATATGGCAGATTATGGCACCTGCCAAACAAGTAATCATGACTTTTTCCTTATCCTGCTTGGTGTGTGGCACATCTATGTGTCTCACAGTGAAGGCTTCTATGTGTAATATGTTGTGTATATGATAAGGCCCTAGTGTTTGTAGGACCCTGGTGTTTGGAAAATGCATGGTCTGTGGTGTGTAGGGTTGGGAAGCTCTCATGTGTTTTTGCCTCTTAGGTGTCCTTTACTTGGGGTTTCATTTGTTGTGGACCTCCACTTATGTGGGTGTGTCTTGTGTATTTGGAGGGGATGCTTACTGATTCCATATACTGCAGGATACCTATGTTACTGGAAAATGTGCTCTGCTGTGCACATTCTCCATTTGTCTGGCCAGTGGTTCCCCTTCCCCTTCTGTGTCTCTTTATCCTTCTGTAGTCTGGTCACAGACTTTGCTCACAGTGGCTGCTGTTATGTATTTGTAATTCTGGTGTGAGCATGGTAAATGCCATGACACCACACACAAGGTTATGGACTACACACCTCTGAGCATACTTATTTGGCAGGTTGTCCATCATTGCACCACTACATATGCTGAGGTCCTCATACAGTTTGTGTTACTATGTTATTATGCAGCTACATGTTGGCCTAGCTCTCAAACTGTCACTGACAGGCCCACATATGACAGTCAGATGAAGGCCCACACATGCGGGCAGGGTGTTGATACTGTTCTGCCATACATAGACAGTTGGGAGATCAGTTTGTTACTTGCTTGCTTTCTGTTATGGGTGCGGCATCTACTTCTTCACTGTCTGCCATTGATATTTTGACATACTCATTTCTTGTTTTGCAAATACTTTGCAGGCGACTGCAATGTTAGGACAAACAGAACAGATATACAAGGCATACTTGTACTCCTTCTGTGAAACCTGCCATTCCAGGGGTATGGCTGTTGGCCAGTGACATGTCAGTGCTGACACAGTAAGGTGGCAGCCTTTTTTGACCTGCCAGTACATTGACCTTCAGGTACCTGCTGTGCTACTAGACAACATACCTCTCTATGTATGAGAGCCAGACATCTGGACAAAGCCATAAGTAATTAAGTGACAAAGGCCTAAATATAGGGACCATTTTAACTACTGGCCTTACAAACCTAGAAGAGTGATAGAATAACAGATTTTACATTAGCATGCATTTTCTGTAGAGTATGAAGTCTGAGACACTACAATTCTTCATTATTTTCTGACTTTAGACTTTCCTGGTTTGCCAGTGATTTGCACACAACCAATATTTCATGATAAGGACACCACAACTATGATGCAAACCTCTGTACAGTCTGGAAAAGGTCTGTACAGTTGGGAGGTATGGTAGGCACTGCACATTTTACTCCAACCTGTGTACTGTTCATATGTGTTGCTCTCTGTCCATGACCTGTCCAGTTTACTGGCAGTATGACTCCCACTGTAGGTATAGCTGACATGGGAAATAGATGGCACTGCGATTCTTGGAACATGGCCCTATCTACCACAGTACTGTACCTAGGCCTCTAAGACAAAACAGCCAGAAGAAAGTGCTGGCCACATCCTGACAGCATTTCCCACGCATATACATAGATAATTGACTCCTGCATATTGTGGACATGCAGCAAGTTATCATGTTGATTGGGGCAGCCCTGGTGATGTGTACTCTGCTGATACTACCCTACAAATGTACATGTTACTGCATTTCTATGGGAATATGGGTGTGGGGGGCACACCTGTCAATGGTATACATTTAAACATACTGTGTTGATATTGGCTTTACTTTCTGGTTCCATTTAGCATGGTATTGTGCCCTGTCTTGAAGAATAGAGGCATATCACTAGAGACCACAGGTTAGATTGCAATGGCATACTATTGAGTTTCAGACTTATTACCCTTCAGAGCCTTACTGCAACTGCAAGACCTGCTGTGATATCACTTTGTAAGTCTGTAGGGGGGTATTCTATCACTGTCACCATTTGTGGGCCTTTGACAGATATTTCTTTATAGTCTTCTACAGCTGAATTTCTGGGTGAGTCTGAGGGGTAAGTATGGGATCCCCACATTGACATCCATGCATGTGACCTATGAGCCCCCCTTAGTTGGCCTCCCACATATACTGCAGTGGGATTTGTCACCTTGGATAATACTGCATAGTGTGGGGAAGCAATTATTGGGCAGACATTTCCTGGTGTCCCACATAGCTGTCAGTTGTCTGCTGCTATCCCAGTAGGCCACCCCATTCCCTTGCATGCTTTTAGCAATACCATAGATATGCTACCAGAACATACTACTCCATTCATTTATTGTTTAGAAGACTGACTTACTTTGTGCCTGTGGCATTGGGGTAGGGTTGACTCTTTCAGGTGCATGCAGTACACTGCCTATACAGGGTAAGCTACAGATAGTGTGATGTGTGTGGCATCCAATTTACTGTGTGTGCGAGTTGGAGAGAGGTATCAGTCCCTGGGTTGCTACAGTGTCAGTGTGGGTGCTCTGCATTGCCTCTTTGCTAAGGCCTGGGCATACTGGGCACACCTCCATCTGTCTATAGGAGCAGGCTCAGGGGCTTCCTCCTCTGAGTCCCTCTGTACCTGTGGAGGACCTTGGCAATGGTGGGGGGCTGTGTGGCCCTTCCCCATGCTGTTCCTGCTGCAGTTGTTTCTGCAGGATCATATTGTGTAGCATGGCACATACTATGAACATGTGTGCACATGTGGCTGGAGAATACTGCAAGGCTCCACCAGATATGTCAAGGCAGCAGAACCATGACTTGAGCATCCCAAACACATGCTAAATAATGATCCTGATTTGTGCATGCGCATTATTATGGCATTCTTGATTGGGTGTGTGTATGTTTCTGATGGGTGTCATCATCCATGGCTCTAGTGCATAGCCAGCATCCCCCACCAGATGGCCATATGGGATGTCCCCACTGGCAAATGCCTGGTACATCTGAGACAAATGCCAGATGTGGGAGCTGTAATAGCTTCCAGGGCTGCCAGCACACACATTCATGATAATGCCCTGGGCATTGCACATGAGCTGGCAGTTTATGTAGGGGAAGCCCTTGTGGTTTATGTAGGCCCTACCCTGTTCATCGGATGGGCTTTGATGTGGATGTGCATGCAGTCTATTTCACACAGTACCTTTGGGTAGTCTGCTACACTGTGGAAGAGACACATATTGCTGGTCCTCTTTTCACGGGTGTTAGGAAAGTAAATGTGCTCACTGGCATGTGGTTGCATGGCATCCAGGAACAGTTGGAGTGCTCTAGATGCAGATGCCTGTGAGACCCCCATTGTGTCCCCAGTAGGTCTTTCAAAAGTACCTGTAACTAGTATTCTTAAAGCTACACATACCTTGGTAACCACTGGTATGGGTTCCCCTCTGCTGGCTCTGGTTCTGAGTTGAGGCTGGCAGAGCTTGATGATTTGCTGAAGTATGCCTCTGTCCACCCTGTAGAGCTCTACTATCACCATATCATGTAGCCCCTGGTAGATTACCCTGGATCTGAACACTCTTCTCCTCTTCCTCAGTCTGGGTTGGTTGTCAGCATTATTCTCCTCACCACCCTCAGCCTCTAGAACATATTGATAGATCATAGCAACGGCAGCCCAAAACATTTTTTTGGTTAAAATTCTACTGTGTGTGTACAACGCTAGTGCAAGGTTTGTGGGAAAACCAGACTGAAAGGTGTTTGCACAGTTGTACTGTTGTGCTGCAGATGCTGCCTGTATGATTGGCTGGCTATGATACATTCCACCTGCTTGCTATTGTATTTGTACTTGATTGCTTTTATTCCTGCTATTTGCCTTTTTTTTTTTTTTGCATTCCCATTTCCTCCTCTTTTAAGCCCCGAGGCACACCACACAAACATGATGCCCAAATGTGAACAGTCCTGCTATTTCCATTTTTTTCTTTTTTTTTTTTTTTTTTTTTTTTTGTTTTAGACCCAGTGTGAGCCACACAGACCCATTTAGCTAAAGTAAACACTTTGGAGTAGAAATTACCCTCCCCTGGACATGAACACACTCTTCATTTCATGGAATGTCAGTACAGCCTCAGACACACCCCTTTGCTTAGCTAAGCTCACATGGGAGCTGTGGAGCTCCAATGTGCTTACACCAAACATGATACATCCCCTTTTCATGCCAGCTGCTTCAGTACCATACATCACTGCCTTATAGCTCCTACACAGTTAAGTGCAGCCAAAGAATGGTCTCCCATTTAGTGATTCAGTAAAATTTGTTCATTTGCATACCCTACTGCATTAGTCCCGGGTTACACCACTACACCACAATCCTCCTCCTTAGCAACTAGTGTTACCTATTATTGTTTTGATTCTGCATGACAAATACTATAATGGCAAAATTCAGATTTCACTTAAAATTGCCTTTTCAGATTTTTTTTGGCATGATCCCATTTGTATGCCGCTGCCCTATGCTTAAACATCCAAAATCAGCCAAAAAAAAAAAAACTTTTATGTTTATAATCTTGCAGTACTTTTTCATGCCAATGGCCATATATGTGGCCATTGGCATGCCTAAGGAGTACAATGCATGATTTACTTTGAGCATTTCTGCACCTTGCACTGTACTTGCACGGATGTCTGCCTACTTACTGAATCACTAATTCACCTCATGTGCATGGTTTTCATCAGCAAATGAGGTAATTAGCATTATTCAGTGGTGTCCATGCAAGAATAGTTCTAACAGGCTTGTGCATGCCCTCAGCCTTGTTTACTGGATTGTTCGGCGACCATATTCCATGCAGGAGCTGCTACACTATTCCTGCAAGGAGAAAAACAATTAATGAACCTCGTGGAATATCTCCATTTTGGAAAGAGTTTACATTTTTTTGCAAGTGTTGTGCTCAGATAAATGAATAATAATAAACTCATTAATATTATTTAATGTTCCAATTCCAGAAGTTATTCCAAAAACACAAGTTTCTCTTTTATGGTCAATGTTCATTTTAACGATTGCAATGAAATTTATTACTTTAAATTGGAAATGTGAAAATACCATACTATTCTCTGAATTGATATATTTAGTAAAAAGCGTATGTAAGAAAGAATTGTTAACCATTAAGATGAGAACACCTAACATCACTCATCAGTATATTGCATGGAAAAAAACAGCGATTTACTTGAAAAATTCTAATGATATTTGTATTAATTCTTAACAAAAAAACTTGATATGGATGACTGTAAATAGTTTCTATTTCTTATGTTTTAATAATATATCGGATTTGTTATATTGTGATTGTTAATAAAAACTGAATTAAAAAAAAGAAAATCCATAAAAAAAAAAAGATCTAGGTTATCCAGGTATTTAAGAACATCAGTGCCAGGGTGGATGGAACACAGATTTTATATCTGGAACATATGAAGGTAAACAGTATGGTCTCCTAGGCAGTTTCATCTTTATCACATGTGAGGAAATATCAAAGGAGGTTGGGTATTTTGTTGTGTTCCTCCACAACTGGTTTTAGAGGTTACATTGATTTCAAGCTATTGAGAACCTTATGAAGGTACCATACTTACCATTTGCTCATGCTACTTGTATCCAAAATTTCTGTTTGTGAATTGTCTAAGATGTTGGAGACTTCAACTTCATTTTCAACCCCCTTAACTGTAGAAGCTCAAACAAGGAACTAGAAAGAACAAAAGTTTTTTAATTCCTGGCTAAGGGTTTAAAAGAGAGGCAGGCTTGTGTCCAACATCCTGAATATTGATTCCAGTATGAGTAATTGGTAGTGTATGACTACTGGCTTTTTACATAGAATATCAAAGATGCAGTGTTCCAGACGTTTCTTCTTTCACAAAAAAATAATTAACTAATTATTTATATATATAAAGCATTGAAAAGAGGGATTTAGTTTGGTCCACACATCAGTGTGAAGAAGGCAGTTTAGACCACTTATAAAAATGTTTTTTATGTCAAGATTTTCACTTTAAATGCTATTTGGATTAGAGTAATTTTGTTCCTTTTGACCAAAGTGCAATATTCACGCAAGTGACCCATTCAGTTAAATGTTCAGATATGCACAAGCACCAAAATGAAACATTTCCCCAAGCATCCCCTTCAGTAATATTTCCAGGTAAGCACAAGTAACAGAATAAAACATCTACCCAAGTGACCCTTTCAGTAAAATTGCCAGGTATGCACAAGCACTAACATGAAAGATTCACCCAAGTGATGTCTTCAGTAAATGTCCAGGTATGCACAAACACCAAAATAAAACATTTGGCCAAATGACTCCTTCAGTAATATAGCCATGTATGCACAAGCAGCAACTGATCTCCTCTCGCATCTCCATATTCTCATGGAAAACTGTTTCTTACTGGTATAAGATCAGGGCTATTTACATGCTCAGTATACTAATTACCTCATAACAGATTCATGTCTATGAACTGTACACTTATTCAAATGTCTAAGGCCCCTTATCAGCATATTAGTTTTCCCCCTATCACTTGTATGTTAAGCATATTAGGTTCATAGGTTGGTACTAGGCTATCGACCCTAGAGCCTATACAAGCCTAGCCATAACAATTCCCTGGCTATTTCTTCCCACAGTATATACTTCCCTGGACCCCTGTCTAGCAGGGCGACTGACATGATCCCCGGGGTAAATTTCCTATCTCCCATCGAATCATCAAGGTTCCTTTTGAAGAGGGCCAAAGAGGCGCTCTGCTTGACATGCATGGGAAGTCTATTCCAGAGTCTGGGGAGTCTCTGGGTCAGGATCCTTTCCCTCCAGCATGTTTTGTTCATTGTGATGACAATGTTTAGATCCCTGGAGCATGTGTCTCTGAGGGATTGGGATTTAAGCACAGATCAACTCTGAGTAGATGGTATGTGACAGAATATAGGTGGAGTTTTTTTAAATGGTCAGCATAGGGCATCTGCTTTAGGCCTGTGATTCTTTTAGTGACTTTTGTGATAGAGGATGTTTATAACTCCTTTACATTTTTGTGTTCATGCTGAAAGTCCAGGATTTTCATATTTATGCAGCACTGCTCTTTGCAGATTACCACTATGAAAATGTGAAGCTATGAATATTGGCCAATATTTCAATCGAGAGACAGAGAGAGTGAGAAAAACAAGAGGAACTCCTTGCAGCTCATTAAGTGCTAATCCTGCAGTGGCTCACTAGCACTGTCATACTGTTGTTGCCCACTCCCACTCCCACTCCCACAGAACTGTGCATACAGACAGACAGACACACACACACAAACACACACACACACACACACACACACACACACACACACACACACACACACACACACACACACACACACAGACACACACACACACACACACACACACACACACACACACACACACACACACACACACACACACACTCACACACGCGCGCACGTTAACAAAATTATGTTGACATCCTACTGTGCATGATCTAAAACTAATCTCTGGAAAAGGCAAAACAAAAGATGAGTTCCCCTTTTCAATGGATCACTGTTTATTTCACCTGATACATATAGACATATATATATATATATATATATATATATATATATATATATATATATATATATATATATACACACACACACACACACACACACACACACATATGCATGTATATTGATGGATGAATAGACAGGTAAATATATGTAGCACACACAGACTTTCGCCAGTCAATATAGTTTCCTAAATTGCATCGTCTATGGAGGATTATGTGCTATTTGGTGATGTTCTGCAACTGAAACGCTGAGACGCTATTAGGCTGTGTTGAAAACATCAGGTTGTATTTCATCTGCTGTTTTGTTTGGCGTTTTACTCATACGCTGAAAATACATTGAAATTACCAGCTGGCCCTGGTCGTGTTCTATGTGCTGTTTGTTGGCTTTTTGACACTTTGTATTGTTTACAACACACTCCTACTGAGTTCTGGTGTTGTTTTTCTTGGATTTACTTTGTTTGTTTATGGGATCGGGGGAGACATGGTGGAAGGACGAGCTGAGAGGGTAATTGAGGACTATACTGGTAATGCTTATACCAATCGTGTATCAACCAAACAAAAAGAAGGAAGGCATGCATTGGCACAAAGTAAGTCTAACAGACTACTGTTTAATAAAAATGACAATCCACTGTTGAAATTGGACTTTTTAGATGAAGCAGTATGAACTGAAGTTGTTGAAAGTGAAAGACAGAATGTTGTGGACATGCAAAGGTTTTATAATGATGTAAGGGAGATGGAGGATGGTCTTTATGAACTGAAATTGTTGTAATGGCAATGACAACATCTAGAGGCATGGTTACACTATAATATAGTGCCGAGAGGCCTAAGGGTTCTGTTAATGTCTACGCAGGGGAGTTCACAACCAGAACTGCTGAAGAAATGGCAGAGCCTCAATTTAGAACATAGTCGGAGCTATATGAAGCTACTTATAGAACACTTTCTACCCAGAGAGAATGACTTAGTTAAGAAAATAGACAGTTTACAAATGTACTTGGAGCAAGAGTTTGATAATGAAATATGGACATCGAAATTAGAAGAAATATACTACAAAATTTCGTTATATGATAATAAATTGGAACAAATAAAGACTAAGAAAATTAGGAGTGACTATGACGATTTTAAAAGGGGTGATGTGTTCACTTGGTCAAGGGATTTTAATAAAGAGCAGCAAGTGCCTAAAAAGAATGGACCGAAGGATAGATACCCTCAAAGAGTTCTGCGAAAGGCCTCACTGAGTGTAGTTGATGGGAGTAGAGATACAGTGAATGAGAATCAAAATGTAAATGATATTATAGACATGAACAATCCACCGCCACAGGGAACAATACATATGACCAATCAAATGCTGGATATGTCTAATTTGGTATCGAGTGAGAACAACCAGAAGGAAGTGTTGAGTAGTGACTCGGGTGCTATATCAAAAAATAGTATGAAGGATGTGGTTTTTCCAGAACTTCCATTTCAGATAAGGGAAGTGAGAAACAGGAAAGAAATGAGATTGTTGAGCAGAGGAAGGAAAAGAAGATGGTCATACACAGAGGAATGATAAATGAAGGAAGCAATGAATCTTTGGTTTTTAATCTTTCATCTTTCGTGTTGACTGAAATGCACATGAATATTCTTGACAAGGGGCTGAAATTTATACCCACTGGAGGAATGGAAGATAATGAGGCTATACTGAGTCTGAGGTCCTTTGGACGTGATGTGATGTTGAGAAGCATGTACAAGGACAGCAAAGAAACTGAATTAGATTTGTTTAAAAAACCTAGCAGCTTTGTGCCACAGAATAATGCAGTGATGGATACCTTCATTAATGTATGTGAACAAGAAATAACTGACTATCTGCGGAACAACAAAAGGAGACGCTATAACATCACGAAAGAAGAAAAACTGGCTTTGTGAGAGCTAGAAGAGAATACAGAACTGATTATTAGACCCGGAGATAAAGGAGGTGGGGTTGTCCTGATAGACAAGGCCAGATACAATGAGGAGGTACTGATCCTTTTGCAGGATGACACATCATATAAGGAGATTAATAAGAATGAATTAGAGAAAACTGAAATGAAAGTCAGGCTGTATTTGGAAGAACTTAAAGAACAAAACTTGATTACAGTTGAACTATGCAACTATTTACGGGTGGAACATCCTTTGATTCCGGCCTTTAAATGCCTTACTAAGATTCATAAGGATCCACAAAAACCACCACTGATGCCTATTGTAGCAGGAGCAGGATGGATCACAGAGCCTGCATCAATGTATGTAGAACATCTTATTAAAAAGGTCTTGGAGAAGGCACCATTGGTCCTAAAGACACCAAGACATTTCTTGGGAAGCTGAGCCAGTACATCAGCATGAAAAGAGATAGGAAGAAATACCTAATGATTAGCATGGACACTAAGAATTTGTTCACTAGTATTCCAAATAGATATGGTATAGCAGCACTAAGAAGCCTCCTGCTGAATGAAGGCACATATGAGGAAAGGCAAGTTGCAGTTCTATGCAACTTGATGGAAATAATTTTGAATAATAATGTCTTCATGTTTGATGAAACATTTTATATGCAGCTATGTGGTGTAGCTATGGGTACATCATGAGCCAATAGCTATGGGGATATAGTATTGGTTCATTGGGAAGATAAACTGGTGTATCAGGACAACCCCTGGAAGAATTGTTTAAAGGTATACCAAAGGTTTGTGGACGATATATATATTATGTGGGAAGGTGATGTTGTGAAACTTAACAACTTCCGTACATACTTGGAAAACAGCACAAATTTCCTAAAGTTTACCATGACCTACAGTGACACACACATGGATTTTCTGGATGTACAGATCATACAAAATGAGGAAGGAAATGTAGAGACTAGCCTCTTCAGAAAGGATTGTTGGAAGAACAATATTCTACCAAGGAGTAGTATGCACCCGAGGTACACCTATAAAAATATCATGAGAGGACAGTTTTTAAGAACGTCAAGAATACATTTGAATGATACAACATTTGTGTTGGCAATGGATGACATGTCTGAACATCTTAAGGCAAGAGGTTATAGAGAAGAAGAAGTGCTCAGAATGAGACAGCAAATAAATATGGAAAGAGAATAGAAAGGGAGACCATATTTAAGAGGGTAGCAAGAGAGTGTTGATCGAGGTAGAAATTGTCAGAGAGAATTGAAAATGGTCCTCACTCATACAACAGATACAGAAGGGGTCTGTGACATTGTAAGGAAGAATTGGAAGATACTAATGTCCAATGAGGAATGCAAAGGAATAGTGGGAGAAGAACCTATGTTTTGCTAGAGAAATGCAAAGAATTTGAAGAAAATACTATGCAAGGACAACAATTTTGAACCACATATCACCTCAAAAAGGAGAGGAACCTTTCCATGTAGAAGATGCATTATGTGTAGATTTATATGCACAGACAATTGTTTTGATCATCCAGTTACTAAGAGGAAATATGTCAGTAATTTTTATGCTGACTGTACAATGAAGAAAATTGTGTATCTGGCCACATGTTCATCATGTGACATTTTTTATGTTGGAAAAACAGTAAGACAGATGAAGGAGAGGCTATCCAAACATATTAGTGACATAAGGCTTAAGGATTATAAGAACCCTTTAGCTAAGAATATTAGCGACAATGAAGAGCATGGTTTCATGTTCAGAGTTTTGAGAATTGTGTATGCTTCAAAAAGGGGAGGTGATGTCAGTAACAAACTTGAGCAAGAAGAGATGTTCTGTATTGGGAAACTGCGAGCACATCAAAAACCAGGGCTCAATACAGCCTTCCCTATGAAACCCACCTTGAAAAGGCGGAGACTGAGGAGACACTTATGACACGCACATTCTAAGATGGGTGTGTCTGCTTAATGCAACGCTTCATTGGTAGAAAGGGTTTTTAAAAATAAAAAGGATGTAGTACAAGTCATATGGATCTGAAGAAGGGTTGTTGAAGTGACCCGAAAGTGCTTATCCCTTGACATTTTACTAGCTTTACTAGTTTTATTAGTTTTTATTTTTTGTATCCTGAATAAATGAGTGGTCTATTTTAAACAGTTTGTCTTGGAGCATGTTTTGGAGGATTACAAGCCATTTGGTGATGATCTGCAACTGAAACGCTGAGACGCTATTAGGCTGTGTTCCATGCATTGCCTTTTGAGCGTTAAACACTTATGCTGAAAACATCAGGTTGTATTTCATCTGCTGTTTTGTTTGGCATTTGTCTCATACACTGAAAATACATTGAAATTACCAGCTGGCCCTGGCCGTGTTCTATGTGCTGTTTGTTGGATTTTTGACACATTCTATTGTTTACAGCACACTCCTACTGAGTTCTGGTGTTGTTTTTCATATATATATATATATATATATATATATATATATATATATATATATATATACATGAATGCTACAGAATCCTGAAAGCCCAAAATCCTGAAGACCAAAATCCTGAGACCAAAATCTGGAAAGTTCAAAATCCTGAAAACTCAAAATACTGAAACCTCAAAATCCTGAAAACACACAGGATACCATCACGTACTATATTCCAGCACAAGTACATACAGAAAGAAAGAAATAAAACAAAAACTATATTACTGTTCTACAAGTATAAGCTGGGGGCAAACCCCCCTGCACCCCCCACACCCCCTTGCTACTTAAATATATCAACTCCAAGATTGCACTTAGTGTAGTGAAGTGCAGTCTTGGAGTTGATATATTTAAGTAGCAGGGGGTAAAGGGGAGCTTGCCTCCCTGCATATAGTTGAAGGGTAATATGTTTCTGTATGCACTTGCACTGGAATATAGTAAGTGTTGGTATCCTGTGTGTTTTCAAGATTTTGAGTTTTCAGTATTTTGAGTTTTCAGAATTTTGAACTTTCAGGATTTTGGTCTCAGGATTTAAAATGCCTGACAAAGTGGGAGGATAAAGGACAAACAATATTGGCATAGTTGAAATATGGCTGTTATATGCATAGAAGTCTGCTAGATTAGCATGGTTTGATTTAACATATATTTCCTGAAAGATTCCAGGTCTAAAACACAAATGATTTTCATCATTTACAGATATCAATACTCACATCATCACAGTGATTTGTCAGAAACCCACAACTGTTTTGAGGAACAGACCAAACATATGAGCCATGCATCTAGTCAGTGTCTACACATCTCAACAGTGGAGAGGTATGACTGCAATCATGTAACAGAAAATATAAAACAATGAAAGCCACCAACCATTTCACCCAGCACCTTCTGAACCACAGTAAGACCAACACGACACTACCCCAAATCAGCTTTGGAGATTTACCCATGTATTTGCAAATATATCATACACTACAGGGATGTAACTGTAGGGAAAAGCAGACATCAGTAAGAAATTGTCCACAAACAATGTTTTGCACCATAGTCACAGCAACATAAAAGTACCCCAAATAAACTCTAGAGTACAACGACAGTTTGAAAAAACATATCCTGATTGCCAGTCACTCACTTCACCGACATATACTGCCCCAACTCACAGTCTACTGGGAATCCTGAGGTGTTACAGGACATTTCTCAGTCTTCCCCTAAAAACATATACACCTTATAGACCACCAGCAACTGTAGCAGCATGCACAGTCAGATATAAAAGGATCTATGACACCCACATCTGCTACTCTCCCTACGCTGCTCAACAAACATTTACACAGAATACTGCTATGCAATCTTGACAGTCTAACAATGGCCAGACATACATAACTAACAACTGTATAAATTTCCACAGAATGTTCAGGGAGAGGGACCAAATTTATGGCCACTGCCGCATACCATTTCCGGGAGTATGATAAGTCACTGCGATGACATCAGCAGTAAAGTCACTAAATAATGATATACCATACCTCTGACCCTCATACTCCAAGTCATCTGGACAATGCCTGACATACCTGGGGGACAGGGGGCCGAAAGGAGGGGCATATCTCACATAATGGTGTTACAAACTGAAACAGTTGCTAGTGTGACAGGGTTTGTTGCAACATATGCCTGAAGGATATGATGTCTGAAACACAAATGGATGTCAACATTTACTGACTACAATACTCACATTATCCTACTGATTTCTCAAAAATAGAAATTGTCTGAGTAACAGACCAAACATAACAGGCAAACCTCTGGACAGTCTGTGGACATCTGGACAATTGAGAGGTATGTCAGAGACATATCACTGTCAGACATCAAGTCACACAGAAAATGCATGTCAGACAAACTCTGTTAACCTAGCAATCGTCTATGTGTATAAAAGAAAGGTTTATAGTGCCTGAATATTTGAACTGTATCTTACTGAAATTGGTACACCTTGTTTGCTGTAGCATAGACTAGATCCAGGCCTGCTGAATCTAGCTTTGTTTATATGCTTGTTATTTGTTTGCTTGTTATTTCCCTGGAACACTAATTCCACCTAATACGTGGCTTCTCAGCACTTCTGTGGATCACTAGTGATATCTGCATTGCTTACTGTACTTATTTCCTTGTTTCAGTTGAAAGAAAGTTACTGTTTGTCGTTTTTGCATTTAAGTTACCTGTAACACATTGCACTTAAGTTACCTGGCACTTGCTCACTAAAGCAATTATATAAGTCAGCACTAAAAATTAAAAGCACTACACCCTCACTTCCTGCTGGCCCTTGTTTTCAATTATAAAGGAATTCCCAATATTATTCTAGCATGTCCAAAGGTCAGTTGTCAATCTCCTCTCCGGTTCAGCTGGTGAATCTGGGAATCTTGAGGCAATGTTAGAACTGCCTCATGTACACAGACAACCCTCTCCTCTTCCCAACAAATTCCAACACATGTGAGAGATGCAACCATATAGCCAAACTGGAGGCTAAGCTCTCTCAACTCAGTACTGGCATAACCAGTCAGGAGGAGAAGGAAACCACACTCACTACAATTTCAGTCTCACATAGACCTACCACGACAGCAAACCAAACACATAATCACACAAAAACATACTCAAAGGCTCTAAATAAAGATCTGCCTAAGCAGCAGAGACCTCCAAAGCAGACACCCAAGCAACCGCTACCCCAAAACAACACATGTGCAACACATATTTCACAAAGCCAGTGTGCCGAACAGTCACAGCCCTTAAGACTAACCAACATACCTGATTCACTTGTAATAGGTGACTCTATCGTCAGGCATACTGACGTCCCGCTCACCACGCTGAACAAGGAGAGGGTCACGGTGAGCAGCCTGTCGGGCGCTAGAATTCGCCACATAACACAAGCACTCCAAGGCAAGTACAAATATGACTCAGTCATTGTCCATGCTGGTGTGAATGACCTGAGACGTATCTCCCTGGACTACATGAAAAGAGACATAGAGGAGCTCTCTGAACATGTAGTCCAGGCCGGTATGACCCTGACCTTGAGTAGAATCTTACCCTCACCAAGAATGATGCCACAATATGAAGACAAGATGATCAATTTCAACAATTGGCTTAGGTACTGGTGTCACTCAAAGGGGATCCAATGCCTGTCAGCTTGGAATGATATGCTCGACAAGCCACGATGCTTCGCTAGGGACGGCTTGCACCTATCACCCCTGGGCTTTTGAATATTGGCAAAGGCTCTTGCTACCCCCATAGTGCCTTTTTTAGGCAAGGCTCAAAAGACAAACCCACCTCCATAGGTATCACAAGGGATAAGAAACTAAGAGTAATGCTACTCAATGCCAGAAGTCTAAACCTCAAGATGCATGCACTTGAAACTCTCCTTAGCATGGAGAACTTCGATATCTGTGCAGTAACAGAAACCTGGTTCAGGGCTCCCGAGAGCACCCCAGCACTACCAGGTTATACCTCATACCATGCTTTTCGGCCCCAAAACTTGGACCGAACCACAAAAGGAAGGGGAGTATCGATATTCATCAAAGATACTCACACCTCCAGGTTGGTGGCAAAGCACGAAGCATCAGAGACTATCCATGTGCAACTAACAGTGGGTAAAACTGCCTTCCAGTTTATAGCCTGCTACAGACCACCCTTCCAAACCCAGGAACCCCACTCGGCCTTCCTGAGAACACTGGAAAATATAAAGGTCTCTCCAAACACCATTATTTTGGGTGACTTCAACTACCCAAACATAGACTGGGAGCATTACTGTAGCTCCAACACCCTAGCCCAAAGGTTCCTAGAATTTATAAACTCAAATGCTATGGAACTACTTGTTACCACTCCCACAAGAGGGGAAAACTTACTGGACCAGATCATCACCAACATGGGGACTCTATGCTCCAGACCAGAAGTGTATCCCTCACTGGTAAGATCAGACCATAAACTAATCTCACTGGATATTCACATCCCGACCCCACCCCCTGCCTAGAAAACCACAGTGAAAAACTTCTCTAAAGCAAATTTCACACTCCTCAAAACCGAGGTGGAATCCTTCAAAGCCCCCGGGCCTGTGGAAAATATGGCCACACCGCAGAATCCTTTATAAACGCATTCTATGAACACCTTCAGGAATGCATGGATCATGCGATCCCAAATAAAACCAAGACCCAATCCTCCAAAGGCAGACGTCCTGTCTGGTGGACCCCGGCCATAAACAAACTATACAATAGAAGGAGGAAGCTACTAAATGATAGAGCAAAATCCCAAAAAGGGAAGGCATCACTGATCAGTATTAGCAAAAAACTACGGGCACTCATAAAATTGTCTAAGGCCAGCTTCGAGAGAAAAATTGCACAGGACACTAGGATAATCACAAGGCTTTCTTTAGTTATGTTAGGAACCTGGGTGGTAATTCCCAGATATGCTCAGAATTAGTCCAAAATGACAAAAAATACACCGAACCCACAGACATTGCCAACATCCTAGCTGACAGGTTCAGCGCAAACTTCTCCCCTCCCTCCCCACCAAAAGGGCAAATATCTATCCTAGCAGAGTGCTGCCCCCTGACATCTCAGATGCTCAGGTAAGAGCCGTCCTCTACAAAGCAAAAACACAGCATCAATGGGACCGGACGGTGTCCCGGGCTGCATCCTACATGAACTCCAAGAAGAGCTAAACCCAAACATAAAACTACTGTTCAATCTCAGCCTTACTACAGGATATGTGCCCTGAGAGTGGCGTACAGCAACAGTGGTCCCTCTAAATAAAGGTGGTGCCTCAACGGATCCTGGAAACTATCACCCCATAAGCCTGACTAGCTTGGTCTGCAAAGCTATGGAAAGGATCATCATGGACCTCACAAATAAAGATATTGGGGACCTACAGACACTGGATCCTACCTAGTTCAGCTTTGTTAAGGGCAGATCCTGCCTCTTAAACCTGGTTGCTTTCTTTGAAACAGTCACCAAGGCCATTGAAGAGGGGAAGGTGGTCCACACAGCCTACCTGGACCTCGCAAAAGCCTTCAATACAATACCCCACTCGGGCATTATAGATAAGCTCACCAGCTTAAATATAAACCCCTATGTCACTAGATGGATTGCAAACTGGCTCAAGGACAGAACCCACATGGTTAGAATTGCTGGAACCATGTCAGACTCCAAACCATTTACAAGTGGTGTCCCACAAGGCTCAGTCCTGGGACCTCTCTTGTTCGGTATATATTTCTTGGAGGTACAGGCCAACACGGAAGGACTGTGGCTGACCAAGTTCGCAGATGACTGCAAACTGGGCGCCATAATCGACTTTCCAGCCGACACAAGCATCCTCCAAAAGGGCCTCAAAGAAACAGACAACTGGTGCCAGAGCCATGGTCTCAAGCTAAATGCCAAAAAGTGTATAGTCATCCCCTTTGGCAAAAACAAAGTGCCCACAAATTACCACATAGGTGGTAATCCATTAAGTACAGAAGAAGTAATTAGGGACCTGGGGACCCAAGTTGATAGCAATCTCTCATTTGACAACCACGTGGCCAAAGTGGTTAGAAAAACATTTTATATAACCCACCTAATCATGAAGGGATTCACATCTAGATCAGGGGAGGTCATTGTGCCTCTTTACTCATCCCTCATCAGGCCCATAATTGAGTACAATGCCCCTTTTGGGATGTACCTTACCAGACACCTGCAGCAACTGGAAAGACCCCAAAAGTACCTCACCAAGAGGATCAAAGGGCTCAAACAGATGCCATATGCTGCCCGGTTAAAGAAACTCCAGCTCTTCTCAATTGCATACCGCCTGTTCAGAGGCGATCTGTGACTGATGTATAAAGCCATGTCCAACCCGGAATTAATGGACATGCTGCACCTCAGAAAATCCAAATCCCATCGAGCTACGCGCTCGAGACTTGAACCTCAGCACTGAAATAAATAGGATATGCTGGAGGGACAGATTCATAACCCAGAGGCTCCCTTCACTCTGGAATAAAATCCCAGTCCAGGTTAGGCAGAGTCCCTCATTGACTCTCTTCAAGAGGAATCTTGATGAGTGGATGGGAGATCATAGGTTTACCCCGGGTATCACTTCTGTGTCACTGTTAGACAGAGGCACAGTATACTAACCTCGAAAAAGGGCATAGCAAAATAAATTTAAAATGGGTGGCGAAAGCCAAACACATTCTGGCTAGGCTTATAAATGCCCTAGGGCAGATAGCCTAGTATGAAACTATGAACCTATGAACCTATGAACAATCTGTACCAATTCTGAAACTTTGTCACCCATGTTTTTGGCCGTCTGCAAATTCCTTGTTCAGAGAGGTATTTCCACCTACCGTCTGTGAGGCTGTACCCCCACACCTCCATAATGCCCTCCACACAGGCAAGTAAAAGGGGCAAGACCCACATGAAGGACTTAATTATAGCATGGTGTTGCTATAACATTGGCTAATGGAAAGATAATACAGCTGCTCTTGATGCACATAGCAAGTGGGAGACACTGAATGGTGCACAGGCCATCACCTGCTCATGTGCATTACCTACAAAAGACAAGCTGCTGCCTATGCAACACATATCTGAACCCATCTGCACAAAGATAGACTGTGAATACACAAACCTAAACATTTGCATTAGTCTGAGGAAACTCTTCAGACTCTATAACAGGTATGTCAGTCACTTAAGCTTGTAATGGAATGCAGAAGGAGAGATGCAATAATGTGAAATATGACATCAAACACTAGGTTGCAACAAAACCTGCTGGACTCACATGCTGCTCTACAGCACCTATAGCCATCCCTGCTGGCCCTGTCTGGAGTGACATAGATCACAGCTCTGGACCCTGAGTCACCCCAACAAAGGTCAGCTCATGTATGACTACTACTGGAGGGTTTGTTGTCCAATACTGACTGTGACACTGCTAGGCCAGCTACCTGGAACATTGTAAATATTCATATGCCACCTGTGAATGCTACTGTGATACATATGCTTATCTTACTAACATAAGAGACTTATATAGGGTATGTGCATAGTAAATAACAGGCACAGAAGTATGCGTTGAACTGTAAGTTATATACCGAGCCCATATCTGTCAACTGTCCAGAGTTTTGCAGACTGACCATATGTTTGCCTCATATTTGTAGTCAATGCCTCATACAGTTGTGTATTGTCTGGCAAATCACTAGCAACCTATTAAAGACTGGAGTCATATCATAATAGCATACATTTCAGTGTCATATCCTGTGGAGCAGTCCTGTGAATGTGAAACTGCCTTTGCTAGCAACTACATGTGTTACAGCTAAATGTATAAAGTGTTACTATTTTCCAGCCTTTGCCCACCAGTGATGTGTGCCTTTGTACAAATGTCTTGTTCTAACAGGAGCTAGGTGTCTTAGCAAGAAACCCATGTCAAGGCAAGCATACCTTGTCCTGTAGGATGATGAGATTTCTGCAGTCACTGACACCTGCTTTGCAGCTGTGGACTCATCCCATCATATGTTTAGACCCTAAATGGAGGACTTCAAAGCCATGGGGAGTGGTTTAAACAATATCATACACATGCACACCTCCAGGCTGGCCAAACAGTATGACACATGGGAGACATCCCGAGTGCAGTTGACAAAACACCTACTTAAATCATAGCTAGATACAAACCTCCAACCATGACTTTGGACACCCACCAGACCTATCTGGACTTGCTGGAATATGTCAAGATGGAACCATATACCCTGCTCTTGATTGACTTTAACTACCCAGCCATAGTGTGCATGACCTATGCTACCTGAACATGAATGCACAGAGATTCCTAAGCTTTGTCAATGGCAATGCAGTGGATCAGCTGGTCAACACAGCTACAACTGGTGGAAATATTCTGTACCTGCTCCTAACCAACATGAGTAGCCACTGTAGCACTCCTTCAGTGTCATCCTCCTTGGTAAGATCTGACCACAGAGCCATCACTGTTCAGATAACCATCTCCCCTGCCCCCCCCTTGTCAGGGTCAAACAAAATAAACTTTACAAAAATTACTATAAATATCCTCCGAGCAGGTAGAAGTAGCTTTACAGCAACCGCCCCATCAGTTGGAACTAGCAGTAGTGTCCAAGCCTACAGCACAATACTATGTGAGCACCTACATAGCTGTATGGACTCAGCAATACCTGACAGGACAACATCATCTCCCTCAAGGTATGGTAAATATCTGTGGTGGACAGCAGCAATACACAAATACCATAATAAGTGGAAATAATTGCTGGACAGGGCCAAGAAAGAGCAAGTGCCTAATTGGAAGCAATGACATCTTGGTCTGAACAAGTAAATAAGGTCACAGGTGAATTACCCTAAAGCTATGAGTGCAAATTGGACACATCCACCAAGGCCAATCACTAGACCTTCCACACATATGTCTGCAATCCCAGAGACAACACCCAAATCTGCTCTGTCGTGGTGGTCAATAACACCACATACACATACGGCATAGATATAGCCAATCTGCTGCAGACAGGTGAAGTGTAAACATCACCCCTCCTGTCCCCCATAGGTACACATACATCACCCCTCCTGTCCCCCATAGGTACACATGTGCATGCACAGCTCATGTCCCCCTCTCCTCATCATCGGAAGCAGGTCCATAATGCCCTCTTAAAGGCAACACACAGAATTCTCAGTAGGCCTGATACCATTCCTGGCTTTATCCTTCATGAACTCAGACATGAGCTCTTAGCTCCATTACACCATGTAGTCAACCAAAGCCTGAGAACCAGTGTCATCCCATCTGCTTAAAGGACAGCCAATGTCATCCCTATACACAAAGGCAGAGCTATCCACTGACCCAGCCAATCATATGCACATCAGCCTAACTAGCCTGATCTGCAAGGGCATGGAAGGCAATATCAAGGACATTATGAACAGGGATATCGACAACCTCAAAATGCTTGAGCTCACACAGTGTGGTATTGTCAAAGGGAGATCAGGCCTGTTAAACCTGGTTGACTTCTCTGAAGTGGTCAACAAACACAAAGATGAGGGGAAGATAGTGAACAATGCCTACCTTCGCCTAGCCCAATTCTCTCACAATAATCCCCAGGCAGGCAGGATACATAAGCCTACACAGCTAGGCATCAACCTGTATGTTACCATATGGGTAGCTAACTGGCTCAATGATAGTATCCACTCAGTCAAAATAGTGAAAGCCACCTCTAGTAGTAGACTCTTCCAGAGTGGTGAACCCCAATGATCGGTCTGGGGCCTCTACTGTTTGAGATATACGGTTCTGAGGTACAAGACAAAAGCAGTGGTCTGTGGATGACCAGGTTTACAGATGCTTGCAAGTTGGTAACTGTCTTACATTCCCCTACTGATGTGAGCATCCTCCATGAGGCCATCACCCAAATTATTGACTGGTGCGAGACGCATTGCCTCAGATTTAATGCCAGGAGATGCATCATTTTCCTTGCTGTGGTAAATGTCATCCACACTAATTATGACAGTAATTATGTACTAATCATGCAATCAGGTGTGAGGCAACTTGTGCACCAAGATTGGTATCAACCTGACAGTTTCCCACTATGTGTGCACCATTGTAAGGAAGGCTGTCTACATGGCCCACCTCAGAAATAGATTCATAGGTATGTACTAGGCTATCTGCCCAAAAACATTTATAAGCCTAGCCGGAATGTGTTGGCGTTCGCCACCCCCTTAGATTAGTTCCCTGTGCCTCTGTCCAGCACAGCCACTGAAGTGATCCCCAGCATAAACATTCTGTTTCCCATCCACTCATCAAGGTTTCTCTTGAAAAGTGTTAGTGAGGAGCTCTGCCTTATGTAGGTTGGAATCGTGTTCCAGAGCATGGGAAGTTGAGGGACAGGAATCTATCCCTCCAGCACACCCTATTTATTGTTGTAGTGAGGTTTAGATCCCTAGAGCGTGTGGCTCGAGGGGATATGGTTTTCTTTAGATGGAGCATGTCCATCAATTCTGGGTTGGACATGGCCTTGTATGTCAGGCTGAGATCACCTCTGAGTAGGCGGTATGCAACCGAGTACAGCTGGAGTTTCTTCAGTCGAGCTGCATAGGGCATCTGTTTGAGGCCAATGATCCTCTTGGTGTGGTACTTCTGTGGTCTTTCTAGCTGTTGCAGGTGTCTTGTAAGGTACATCCCAAATGGGGCGTTGTACTCTATGCTGGGTCTGATGATTGATGCGTAGAGGGGCACATTGACCTCTTTTGATCTGGATGCAAACCCTTTTGTGATTAGGTGGGCCACATAGAAGGATTTTCTAACCACTTTGGCAATGTGATTGTCAAAGGAGAGATTACTATCTACTTGGGTCCCCAGATCCCTTATTTCGTCTTCCATATTTAGGGGGCTACCATCTATGTGGTCATTTGTGGGTACTTTGTTTTTTCAAAGGGGATGACTATGCACTTTTTGGCATTTAGCTTGAGGCCATGGTTTCGACACCAGGTATCTGTCTCAGTGAGACCCTTTTGGAGGCTGTCTGTGTCAGCTGGAGAGTCATTTATAGCCCCTAGTTTGCAGTTGTCTGTGAACTTGGTCAGCCATAGTCCTCCTATGCTTGCCTGTACCTCTGAGAAGTATATACCAAACAGGAGGGCTCCCAGGACTGAGCCCTGGGGAATGCCACTTGTAACCGGTTTAGAGTTGGACCTAACTCCCGCAACTCTTACCATGTAGGTTCTATCCCTGATCCAGTTGGCAACTATCTCTTGACATAGGGGTTTATATTCAGGCTTGTGAGCTTGTCTATAATACCAGAATTGGGAATGGTGTTGAAGGCCTTTGCGAGGTCTAGGTAGGCTGTGTGGACCACCTTTCCTTCATCTATAGCCTTGGTAACTGTCTCAAAGAAGTCCACCTGTTATCCAGGAACCTGGGGGGCCACAACATCCCAGTACTCCACCATTATCAGACACATTACCAAGTACAATGGCTCCTTTGGCATGAAACTTGCCAAGCAAATGCAGCAGTTGCAGAGACCACAGAGATTCCTGACCAGGCAAATCCAGGGTCTTCAGCACCTATCCTATACAGACTGACTGAAAGCCCTTTCCCTGTATTCAGTCTCATACAGACTGATCAGAGGTGACCTGTGCCTGGCATACAAGGCCATTTCCAAACCAGCCTTGATGGCATTTCTGCATATCTGTAAGACAAACCCACTCATGCAACACACACGCAAGGACCTCACCTGGTCTGTGGCATGTATAGTACTTGTTGGTGGGATAGTGTAGTGTCCAACACAATTCACTGTCTGTAAAATACACTCCCTCCCCATGTCTAGCAGAGTACGTGTATAGCCCTCTTGAAGAAGAAGCTGGACGACAGCATGGGAAATGAATAAGACACCCCTGGGATCCCTCATGTGTCCCAGCTGCACAGAGGAAATAGGTGCTGGCTTTGAAGGGACATGGGCAAAGGTCTGGGCTATGCTTCTGAGCATCAGGGCCAATAGTCTGGTATCATCATATGAGGCTATGCACCTAGTACTTTACACATTTCCTGTATGTATTTCAGACTGTCCTGCAGTGTTGTCTGCAATGAATCCCTGTGAGTCTGAACTGTGTAGATACTGCAGTGATAGTGTATACTCTTGCTCCTTCATCAGTTATCATCACATATCATTAGACCTTGTCATTGTGTGTGGTCTGTATAGCAGTAAGTCAGCTATTACAGTACTTGCATATGTACTTGCTGACACTGTATAGCAAACTCCAATAGCCTCGGTTTTGATCACAATTACCATTCTGCTAATAGGCCCATCACACAGTAGGATTTGTCACCCTTTGTTGTGGGCCTTACAGTAGCTGTGAAAGAGATGGATTGTGGCAGGAAGAATAACCGTAAGGTCTGGACTGAATGGTCCATAAGTTTAAAAGCTGTTCCAGACTTTACCAGGAGTGTGTGTGTGTGTGTGTGTGTGTGTGTGTGTGTGTGTGTGTGTGTGTGTGTGTGTGTGTGTGTGTGTGTGTGTGTGTGTGTGTGTATCAGCAAACATAATACTGCAGGGTATTATTGTACATATGTTGTCTTCTCCTCACAGGTGAACATGGGGGTTGGTGTCTCTCCCCTTCACAACCTGATGTCAGTGTTTTAGTGGACTCCCATGATGATGCTGGTCATACTGAGGCACAGGTGTGGTTGTTTGGACCTGAATCTGTGCCATTGTTTAGTATCCCACTTTCACTCACATTGTCCCCACACACAGTCAGTATGCCCACACATACCCAGTCCCCAACAGCTACAAACAATGGATAGTTGGAGGGTAGTGGCATGGAACAGGCTAGTGTGCTGACTATGGCAAGTGAGAGTATAACCACCAGCCATAGCCAGAGGGCAGGTGAGGTCAAACACAGGCAAATGGACATGGGTCCTCGATGGAGGAGTGCTGCTCATCAAGCCATTGCTGCAAGTGCCACAGCAGGTGTCTCCAGATGCATGTTACGGTCCATCATTGAGGCACAGTTGCTTACTGACCGCAACACCAGACAGATGGTTAGGGTCATGTATGCAGTGCTCCCTGTCATGCATGATGACCTCCACACTATTTGTGATGCCATACATCATTTTCCTGATGTCGTGGATAGACTGTGGGGTGAGACATTGTCACTGCTCAACCATGCAATGTCTGTGCTTCAGCATGTGATGGGAGTAGGGCATTGGCCTGTTGGACGTAGGTCAGCAAAAGGATCAGCTGAGAGCCCACTTGGACATGCACATTCACATTCCTGTAGTGGCTGTACCACCAGCTCCACCAAAGGGAGGGTGCTGTCCTTACCACCCTGGAGCAGGTCATAAGCACATTGTCCTCACCAGTTCCATCAGGGATGCAGACCCAGCAGACAGCAGTACTGCATCTGTCCTTGGGCCTGGTGGTGCCAGTGAGACTCCTGGCAGAACCAGTTCCAGTGTCCCTGCCAGGAGATGGTGAACCAGACATCACTCTATGCCATTCAGGGTATCCCTATGTATGACTCACTCTCTGTGTGTCCCCCTGTGCATCTCTCTGTCACTGTTTATCTCTCTCTTCCTCACATCTATGTGTGTGTATGCTTGACATATTGTGTTAACTGAAACTTGGCTAAAACCAGAACACCACAATAATGAGATTACTGCCCCTGGCTACAATATTATACGTCAAGATAGGATAGGAACGAAGGGAGGTGGCGTAGCAATATTATTCCAAAACTATCTCACTATAGAACAAATTGAGTGTAATTTGCAAGAATTCAAAGATGTAGAGCTAATTTTTGCCAAATTAAAACTAAATTCCAACAAACATATAATCATTACAGGTGGCTATATACCACCTGGCAATAATATTACTAAAATGGAAAGCTTCCTAAACTGCCTATCAACCTCCTTACCGCATGAAACCCTATTATTAGGGGACTTTAATATTGACTGGTCTAGCTGTTCCAGCTACAATCCCACTATCAACATTAACCTACATGGATTTACCCAAATTATATCTACCCCACACCAGAATTGACAAATCATCCAAACGTCAATCCATCTTGGACTGGATACTACTGTCTGACCCCACTCATGCATAACAATCAAGCTGTTTTCCTGACAGCCTAAGCAACCATCAAGCTACCTATCTAATAAGAAACAGATCCCACAACATTACTAAACCCATGCTCAGAGTAGTACACAACAAAAAGTCCTTCAGAGCTAATGACCTAATAAATGCACTAAAATGTTGCAACTGGACTCCTCTAAAACAACTGCCTCTAGATGATGCTGTGTAATACTTTAACTCAGCCTTCCTAGAAATCTTAAACTGTCATGCACCCTCCCAAACAATTAGTGTCAAAACTAACTATGCCCCATGGCTAGCAAAAGATACCGAAACTATGATGAAGGAAAGGGATAAAGCAAGGTCAGAATATCAAAAATCCAAAATCACTTCACTGAAACAAAACTACCTGGAACTCCATAATAAAGCCAAAAGACAAATTAAACTTGACAAATCAAATTACTATAAATCCACACAGGAAAAATATGCTCACAACCCTCAACAATTCTGTGCCACAATAAAGACATTACTCCACCCAGGGAAATCCACTACCCCCACCCCTGTGCTACCAAATAAGCATGAGAACATCCCCACTCAGTTTAACAAATACTTTACCGAAACAGTCCAAGCCCTTGCCAACACCCATAACAGTACTAGTAGCTCCAAACCAACAACTACCCCTACCCACCCCTGTTCATAAAACCATTCCCGCAATTTTTCTCTACACCCACTGCCCACCAAGGTAATAACCAATCTCCTCAAAAAACTTAAACCAACCACACTGGCAGCTGATAATCTTCCAGCAGACTTCCTTCAGATAACAGCAGATGCCATAGCCTATCCTGTGTCCATTCTCATAAATAGATCAATATCAGAATGCAAGGTTCCTAACTCATGGAAAATATCACATACTATCCCACTCCACAAAGGAGGAAATGCCCTTGAACTATCGCCCCATTGCAATTCTATCTCCATTATCAAAAATTCTAGAGAGAGTAGTTCATACTCAACTAATGCAGTACCTCCTAAATTATCTCATCATGGCTTTAGACCTTTCCATAGCACCACCACAGCATTACTCTCATTTACCAACATAGTCAATCAGCATAGAAACAATGGACTATCCGTATCCTCCATATTTTTAGATTTATCTAAAGTCTTTGATATGGTTAACAATAATATGCTTCTCAAAACTCTGTCTACCCTTAACACAAGCTCCTCCAGTATATTATGGTTCAACTGCTACTTATCAGGCCATCAGCAAGCAGTCCTATGGCAAGACCAACTATCTCCCCTATTTCCAGTATCCATAGGTTTTCCTCAGGGATACATCCTTGGCCCCCTGCTTTTCTCCCTATTTACAAACAAAATAGCTTCATCTTCCCTCTCGGCTTTAATAGTGCAATACGCAGATGACACCACCATTATATGTGATGCCTAAACCCTAAATGAGCTACAATCCCTAACTCAAAATAACTTTACTTTAGCTGAATCATGATTCACAAACATCAAGCTCATTCTTAACCCCCCAAAAAACAAGCTTATTCTCTTTAGTCCCGGCAGATCACCTCCCCTCAAAATGTATTTACCATAAGATCCAAAGATAATACCCAAATCTCCCCAACTACACACACAAAACTATTTGGTGTTGAAATAGACAATAATCTAACATCCAACGTACACATAGCACAAACAATCAAGAAAGTTAACAAAAAGCTTGGTCTTCTTTATAGGAATAGACCGTTCATCACTGAACATACCAACGTCACTATTGCAAGAGCTCATCTCTTATCCATCCTCCTTTATGCTTCCCCCATCATAACTAATCTTAACCCCACTGAACTAAACAAAATGGAATCTTGCTATAACAGGATAGCCAAGTTTGCAACTGGCGCCTCTTATAGATCCCACCACTGTCATTCCCTCAAGCAGCTCTGTCTTGAGCTACCTCAACTACTCCTACTGAACCAACTATCAGTAGCACACAAACTATACCACCTTCCTGATAAAACCCCAGCACTCCAAAATCTAATCCAGCCCTATACCACCACTAGAGCCTTAAGATCTAGTAACTAAAACCTCTCAAATGTAATCAAACACAAAAATGAGGCTGATAAATCACTCCTTGTCTGCATTACTGTCAGAACCTGGAATTCACTCCCTAGTCTAATTACTTCCACCACCTCTATTTCTCAGTTTAAAAGACTCCTAAAAACCTATTATGCAAACAGCTGGCTTTGTTCATGGCACACCCCTGGCTAATTACCTCGAAGCACTGCTAAAAGATTCCATTAAGTAACACCTGTATCCCACCGGTACACCTGTCTATCCATTGATATGTACCCTTCAGATTCAATAATATGTACTCTACAGAGCCTGTCTAGTTACTTTCTATCATTATCATGTATAACGCATTATGTAATATAGCTGTATATATGATTATATGTACTCTCTAATTTGTGCTCATATGTATTCCTATATGCTTCCTCTTATGTGTCCTTCATGTACTGTACATTATTTGGAGCTTTTCTCCCAGGGCCTCTGCTGAAAATGGACATGTGTCCAGTCAGACATTCCCAGTAAACAAATGTAAAATAAAATAAAAAATAAAATAAAATATGTTGCCCATATATATGTCTGTGTATCACACGCAACAGATGTAGATATATCACATATGGAGCACCTACAGCTAGCTGAAAATAATCTTGTCTGATGGGTGTGTGTAGGGACAATTAAGTTGTACATAGTTGCTGTATGCAAAGACATATATACACAATACAGTTATATAGTCCGATTAGGGCTATGCCCTGGCCTGTCATTATCTGGGTGTAGGAGCATGCCCAGTATGACCTTCTATAGTGTGAGTGGGACTGCATTCCAGAGATAGTTGCACTCTGGTCTGGGGTTTTGTGTGCTAAAGCCATACCTCTCAAAATTAAACAGGACTTTGCTAGAGGTACTGTTTTTTTTGCAGACATTTTCTGACATATCTGAAGTCTAACACTGGAATGTATTGTGTCATTACCTAGTGACAGACATCCTCAGATCATCAAAGTGCTTTTCAAGTGGAATACAAGATGTATGATGCACAGACCAATATTATGAGCCCGATTATATACATTCTTGCCCAAAAAGGCCAGTTGAGAGGTGTGGCTATAGCCATTTGACTGATGAAACTGTGTAAACAGTCCAGCAACTTGGTGATATACTGGCTGGGGATCTCCTACTTGTATGGTATTCTTCTTACCTGAAAAGTCATATCCTGGTGTGGCCATACCTCTCAACTGTACAGTTTTTGGTAGATTGTACAGGTGTTTGTCTAGAAGTTTTGTCAAGTCTACATGAACTTGTGTTTTTATGGCAAGTTAGTTGTATATAATTGAAGACTGACATTAAAAAATAATGACAGCCGTTAGTGTTTCAGACTTTATAATCTTCAGACATTTCCTGCTAATACAAAACACCTTATCCTACCAACTTTCTTAGTGTGTAAGGGCAATATTTATAACACATGCCTATCATTGTGCATTTGTCCCACTTTTATTTTTGACCTTGTCCAGATGTCTTGCTGTCAGAGGTTGAAAGCTATGGGTGTGGATACAGAGTGCATTCTACTGTGCAGAAATGCCCATTATATGTGTAGTATATTCCACATAGCACTGTGACTTCCAGGTATGTCAGTGGCAGAGCAGTACCGAGTAATGTGGTGAACCACTGACAGACAGTTATGTATAGGATGATAGGTTACTATGATGTTAGAAGGGTAGTGGCCCTGATGCTCTTATAACCTACGCAGATGAGAGTGTAGCCCATGTTACGACATGTCAGCACATAGACCCCCTGTCCAGCAGGGACACAGGTGGAATCACAGGACTGTATTTTGTGTTTCCCATGCTATACAGGGTGAACATCACTAGGGGTATTGAAGGACTTGGCTTGCTGTTGACAGGGAATATATTCCACAGATGAGGGAGTGTGTGGTACACGTATCTGTCACACCGACAAGCTGTACTGATATCACAGCCCAGGTTGATGCTGTACCTACAGGTTGATAAGAGTGGATCTTAAGTTCCAGATGTGCAGCAGTCCCATCAAGGCAGGGTCTGGATTGCTTTGTATGCCAGACAGGATCACCTCAGCAGAGTCTGTGTGGAACTGGGTAGAGGAGCAGTGCTGTTAGCCTATCTGTGTAGGGTAGGTGTTTAGGGTTTGGGGTAAGGCCTTAATGTTTGCAAGAACCTGGTGTGTAGAGTCTACATGGTCTGTGGTGTGTAGGTTTGTGGAGTTCTCAAGTGTTTGTGCCTCTGAGGTGTCCATTGTTTGGGTTTTTGTTTTGTTGCAGACCTCCACTTACATGGATGTGTGTTGTGTATTTGCAGGTGATGTTTACTGAATCCATACAGTGCATGGCACCTATGCTACTGCACAAATCGTTCTGGTGTGCACATTCTCCATTTGTCTGGCCAGTGGTTCCCTATCCCCTTATGTGTGTCTCTTTGTCCTTCTGTAGTCCAGTCACAGGCTTTGGCCACAGTGGCTGCTGTCATGTATTTGTAATTCTGATGTAAGTGGGGTAAATGCCATGACATCACACACAAGGTTGTAGAATGCACACCTCTGAGTGTACCTATTTAACAGATTTTCTGTGTCAGCACTGACAATGTGTCACTGGCCAACAGCCATACCCCTGGAATGACACAGTCTGTCACAGATGGAGCACAAGTATGCCTTGTATATCTGTTCTGCTCATCCTAACATTGCATTTGCCTTTCAACTGTTTACAAAACAAGAAAGGGTCATGTCAAAACAGCAATGTCAGACAGTGGGGAAGCAGACATCATACCCAGAAAAGCAAACAAGCAATTACCAAACCAGTCTCCCAACTTTCTATGTTTGGCACAGCAGTATTAACACCCTGTCCCCATGTGTGGGCCTTTGTCTGACTGTCATATTTGGGCCTGTTCAGATGTCATTCTGTGACAGTATGACAGCTAGGCCCACATGTAGCCTCATAATAACATATAGCAACACAAACCTTCTAAGGACCATGGCAAACAGAGTGGTGCATAGGTGGCAGCCTTTTATAAACTGTCAGTACACTGACCTTCAGGTACCTGCTGTCCTACTAGGCACCATACCTCTCAACTTCTGAGAGCCAGACATCTGGACAAAGCTATAAGTCATTGTGGGACCAAGGCCTAAAGATAGGGACCATTTTTAAGTATTGGTCTTACAAACCTAGAAGGTGAGTCAATAACAGGTTTTGCATTAGCATGCATTTTTCTATAGTGTACAAAGTTTGACACTACAATCTGTCATTATTTTCTGGCCTTAGTCTTAGGTGATTTGCCAATGAATTACTAGACAACCACTATTTCATGATATACAAATGACAGATATGATGCAAACCTCTGGATATTCTGCAATAGGTCTGTACAGTTGAGAGGTGTGGTAAGCACTGTGTAGGTTACTCCAAGCTGTGTACTGCCCGTATGTGTGGTCCCCTGTCCATGACCTGTCCAGCTTTCCTGCAAAATTAGATATTGACATCTGGACAGTGTGTACAACTCCTACTGTAGATGTAGCTGACATGCAGAATATTTGGCACTGCAGTTCCTGATACATGGCCCTGTCAACCACAGTACTGTACCTAGGCCACTACGACAAAACAGCCGGGAGTAAGTGCTGACCACATTTTGACAGTATTAACCACACATATACATAGCTCATTGACCCCTGCATATTGTGGGCATGCAACAAGTTATCATGTAGATTGGGACAGCCCTGGCAATGTGTGCTGTGCTGCCATTTCCTACAAACATACATCTTACTGCATTTCTATGGGAATATGGGTGTGGGGGGGCACACCTGTCAACTGTACACATTTGCACAGACTGTTCCTTTTACTTTATATTTTGGCTCCATTTATTATTGTGCCCTGTCTGGGAGGCTAGAGGCATATCACTAAAGACCCCCGGATCGGATTGTAATGGCATACATTTGAGTTTCAGACTTCTTACCCTTCAGAGCCTTACTGCAACTACAAGACCTGCTGTACTATCACTGTGTAAGTCTGTAGGGGGGTATTTCATCATTGTTGGGATTTGTGGGCCTTTGCCAGACATTTCTTTATGGTTTTCTATGGCTGACTTGCTGAGTGAGGCTAAGGGGTGAGTATGGGACCCCCACACTGATATCCATGCCAGTGACCTATGATCCCCCTTAGTTGGCCCCCCACATATACTGCAGTGGGATTTGTCACATTGGGTACTACTGCATAGAGTGGAGAAGCCAGTATTGGGCAAACATTTCCTGGTGTCCCACATAGCTGTCAGTTGTCTGCTGCTATTCCAGTAGGCCACCTCATTCTCTTGCATGCATCCATGCAGCAATTCCATAGATATGCTACCAGAACATACTACTCCATTCATTTATTGTTAAGAGGACTGACTTACCTTGTGCCTGCGGCAGTTGTGTGGATGGTGCTCGAGGGCTGCCTATGTCGGATGCGCGCAGTACACCGCCCATACATGGCAAGGTTCAGGTAGTGTGATGTGTGTGGCATCCATTTTGCTGTGTGTGCAAGTCAGAGAGAGGTGTCAGCCCCTGGATACCTACAGTGTCAGTGTGTGTGCTATGCATTGCCTCTTTATCAAGGCCAGGGCATACTGGGCATGCCTCCATCTGCCTACAGGAGCTGTCTCAGGGGGTTCTTCATCCAAGTCCCTCTGTGCCTGTGGGGACCTTGGCAATGGTGGAGGGCTGTGTAGCCCTTCCCTGTGCTGTTTCTGCTGCAGCTGTTTCTGCAGGATCATACTGTGTAGCATGGCACATACTATGAACATGTGTGCACATGTGGCTGGACAGTACTGCGTGTGCTTTATTATGGCATTCTTGAGTGCATGTGTGTGCATTTCCAATGGGTGTCATCATCCATGGCTCCAGTGCATAGCCAGCATCCCCCACCAGATGGCCGTATGGGATGTCCCACCGGCAAATACCTGGTACAGCTGTGAGGAATGCCAGATGTGGGAGTTGTGATAGCCTTCAGGGCTGCCCAACACACATATTAATGGTAATGCCCTTGACATTGCACATGACCTGGCAGTTGATGAATTAAAAGTCCTTGCGGTTTACATAAACCCTACCCTGTTCACTGGGTGGTGCTTTGATGTGGATGTGCGTGCAGTCTATGGCACCCAGTACCTCCTAGTAGTCTGCTACATGGTGGAAGAGGTGCATGTTGCTGGTCCTCTCCTCAGGGTTGCTGAGGAAGTAAATGTGCTCACCGACGTGGTAGCATGGCATCCAGGAACTGGTGGAGTACACTGGATGCAGATATCTGTGAGACCCTCATGATGTCCCCAGTAGGTCTTTGGAAAGTACCTGTTTCTAGTATTCTTAAGGCTACACATTCCTTGGTATCCACTGGGATGGATTACCCTCTGTTGGCTCTAGGTCTGAGGTGAGGCCGGCACAGCTCAATGAGTTGCTGAAGTAAGTCCCTCTCCACCCTGAAGCACTCTAGTATCTCCAGATCATGTAGCCCCTGGTAAATTACGCTGGATCTGAACACTCTTCTCCTTCTCCTCAGTCTAGGGCAGTTGTCAGCATTATCCTCCTCACCAGCCTCAGCCTCTAGCACATACTGATGTATCATAGCGACAGCAGCCCCTAACATTTTGTTGGTTAAAATTCCCGAGTGTGTATACCAATAGTACAGAGTCTGTGGGAAAAAACAGACTGAATGGTGCTTGCATAGTTTATACTGTTGTGCTGCAGATGCTGCCTGTATGATTGGTTGGCTATGATACATTCCACCTGCCAGCTTTATTATTTGTACTTGATTGCTTTTATTCTGCTATTTCCCTTTTTTTTCTTTATTCCCTTCCCATTTCTGCCCCTTTTAAGCCCCGTGGTGCACCACACAAACCCATTGCCCAAATGTAAACAGTTCTGCTATTGCCATTTTTTTTTGCCCGCCGCACAAATCCGTATAGCTAAAGTAAACACTTTTAAGCAGAAATGGCCCTCCCCTGGATGCGAACACTCTCCTTATTTCATGGAATAAGTAAATGCAGCCTCAGATACACCGCCTTTACTTAGCTATCCTTAGCTAAGCTCAAATGGAAACTGTGGAGCTCCAATGTCCTTACACCAAACATGACACACTCTTTTCATGGCAGCTGCTTCGACCTGCTTACACCACTGCATTATAGCTCCTACATGGTTAGGTGCTCTGACACAGATGCCTGCCTGCTTACTGAATCACTAATTCACCTCATTTGCATGTTTTTCACCAGCAAATGAGGTAATTAGCATTATTCAGTGGTGTTTGTGCCACAGTAGTACTGGCAGGCTTGTGCATGCCCCCAGCTTTGTTTACTGAATTTTGGTATGCAAAATTTAATTGTAGATACATATGTGTGCGTGTGTGCGTGTATGTGTGTGTGCATGTATGTATACATCACACACACATACATACGCACACACACACACACAAACACACACACACACACACACACACACACAAACACACATATATATATATATATATATATATATATATATATATATATATATATATATATATATGGATCCCTTTCATATGATAGAAACCTCATTTGACTGAAACTCATTTGATTGAGACCATAAGACTGAATTTTCAAAAGACTGAAAAGTCACTTGACTGAAACCCATAATACTGAATTTCAACATACTACATTGTAAGCTGGACCATATAAAAACAGACTAGGTGGGGAGGGGGGTGCCCCCCACACCCCCCCAACTATATACATATACCTTTCACTTACCTTACAGTAGTCTACATTCTGCCACTACTATGCCCTTTACCCCACTGTAGTGTGATCCTGAAATTAGTATATATAGTTAGGGGTGGTGTAAGGGGCACAGCCCCCCACATTGGGGGGTGTGGGGGAGCGTAACCCCCCACCTGTTCTGGTTTTATATGGTCCAGTTTAAAATTTAGTATGTGGAAATTAAGTTTTATGGCTTTCAGTCTTATGGATTTCAGTCAAGTGACTTTTCAGTCTTTTGAAATTTCAATCTTATGGTCTCAGTCAAATGAGGAAATGAGGTTTCTATCATATGACAGGGATCTATATATATATATATACCTGTCTATGGGTTTACCTGATAATACTGACAAGCCAAAACAATGACAACGAGATGACTGACACCAGAAGACCGACAAAGGAATACCAAAGTTGAAATCCCGACGCTGAAATCAATGAATTGCGAAACATGTATGCTTGCATTTGAGCGCGACTGTGTAAGTGTGCGATAGTGACGGACTTTAGGGTTAGGGTGCGGGTAAGGTAAGTATGCGATAGTGACGGACTTCAGGGTTAGGGTGCGGGTAAGGTAAGTGTGTGATAGTGACGGACTTTAGGGTTAGGGTGCGGGTAAGGTAAGTATGAGATAGTGACGGACCTTAGGGTTAGGGTTTGGGTTAAGGTTAGTGCATAGATAGTTGTGTGTGAGGTTTAGTGTAGGTTTATAAGGTTTTTTGTGTGCTTGTGTTGTGTGTGTGTTTTTCAGAACAGTAAATTTGTTTTGCTTTGTTAACTGTTGGAATTGTGCTTTGTCGGGCATGTGAACTTTCGTGTTTTTGCACTTTCATTCTTGTGGTGTCAGTGATCTCGTTGTCGGTCTTGTGAGCCTATATATATATATATATATATATATATATGGTTTGGAACAGACCAATTTGTCCAGGGGAATCTTCAAGTGGGGTTAGATAAATAGTGTAGCAGGAATTAGGAGGATAGGGGGAGGATAGGGTGAAATAGGAATGAAAGATAATTGGGAGGAAATGAGGTATGGGTAGAGAGGGACTTAAAGGGTTTTAGGCAAGTGCAACTAGAATAGGAGTCACATTTTTGGCATGAACTTGCTAGGGAGCAGGTTATGTCTAAGACGGCCTGTGGGTACACTGGTGTCAGGTAGGCCTTGGTTAACAGTATTCGGAAAGTGGTAAAGATGAGAGTAAAACCAATTTTTTTTTTTTGTGTGTGTGGTTGCATTTGTTATGCCAGCAACTTTCTACGTTTGTAGTACAGCATTTAAAATCCTCCCTATTTTGGGTGGGGAGGTGCAGAGCCTATTTTCATTCTCACAATTTTCCTGTGGCGAGGTCTGTTGGCCACTGGTGTGCATCAGGGTGCAGTTGTCATTGTGAGATTGGTTTGCTTTGCTGCCTTGTGGTCTGATCAGACACTGCAGTAGTCTCCCTTCTGGGATTGGTATGGGGTCAGTCAATTGAGGTGGATCTGGTGGAGGGGTGTGGCATGATCAGGGTAGGGATTTGGCCGTGGTAGTGGCTGATATACAAAAATAAGTAAATAAGTAAATGAAGAGCTATATACAGGCAGGATGAGAGCGGTTCCTTGTGTATGGCATCAAGGAAGCATTTCAAGGTAGTTACCGTGGTGTTGTGGAGGCAGTTATCTGTAGTGATGGTGTTGGTTCATCTGCCAGTATTTTGGCAGTTAGGAGCTGGTAGTAAGCCGTGAATACCTTTTTGCGGGCTCCGAGCTTGTTTGGACAATGGCAGTATTCTGCGCATGCACTGTGTAGTTTCCAGCAGGTCAGGTTAATGCAGAACCACTACATTATCAATTTTGAATGAACAAATAAGAAGAAATACCCAAAACAGCCAAAAGTTGCTTAGTAAGATAAAAAAAAACGTAACTGAATAAACTGACCAAGCGTCCACCAGAGCTGATACCATACAAGACCTTTATTGTAAACACATAGGATAAGTTCTTTCACACAATATTGTGCTTCATCAGATCCATCAATACATACAATTTAAAACCATTTTTATATTAAAATTTAAAAAATAACAACCAGTTAAAAACAGTTAATAATTACTGGTGTGATCTACGTTTTTTCATTATTGGCTTTAAAGGTATAGCAGCATTAGATCACACCAGTAATTATTAACTTAGCTTATCCTATGTGTTTACAATAAAAGTCCTGTGTGGTATCAGGTCTAGTGGATGCTTGGTCAGTTTATTCAGTTACATTATCAATTTTCATAGAGGGAGGATCAGTAGTAGGAATTCTGTTTAGGTATAGGCCTCTAGCTCACATTTATTGTGGCCTTTATCCATATTTCATGCAGCAACATTGAACCCGGACAGAGTAAGATTGTGAGCGGTACTTCAGCATCTGAGGCAGATGGGTTGCTAGGACAGTTGTCTTTGCTGTCCGTTGAAGTACCAGGTACTGGTTTTATCAGCAGCTGGTGAGGATGTGTTTAGGTGAGTTTTCAGTTGGTTTTGTTCTTAGTCAGGGCTGCCGTTTTTCTGAGATGCGCACCAGGCGTGACTAAATATAAATGCTGACAACTATGCAGTGGGTCAGCTGATATCTTGAATGTTAAAGACAGTTGTTGTTGCAAATCTTCCAATGTAATTTCATTAAGTTCAAGGAGCAAATGTTTCTGAGTTTGTATGCCCGTATATAGTCATTCTGGAAGTGAAGTATTAATAATGCAGTCACATGACTGCAGGTTTCTAAGCCCTGTTTGATTTAAGAGGTGAGCAGGGGTGGCTTGTGCTATAGGACTATAGGACTGCAGCCCTTCCACCTGTAAAAAGAAAAGAAAAAAAACGGCAAACATAAAATCAAAACAGAAAAACAGAAAAAAAAAACTATGAAAAAAACCCCTCCATGCATGTTCACAGCACAGACTTCTGGGTTGCAGGGAAGAGATGCCTTTCTCTCTTATCCAGACTGCATGTTAGGCAGGGATAATGGAAAAAGGCATCTCTGCCCTGCAACCTAGAAGTCTGTGCGGTTGTTGTCACCTGCACACAGAGAAGACTGGACTGTATCACCCGCAGGCTGGAGCCTTCAGCCTGTCACAGGAAACCAGCCAAACCGGAAACCAAAAGTAAGCTGTGTGTAGAAAGCAGCCATGAGGGAAGCTTGGACAGAGCGGGTAAGTGTAATTTTATAGTTTGCTTTTATTTTCGATCCTGTCATCTGTTATGCTGCTGATGTAATTTTATAGTTTTCTGCTGATTTTCATAGTTTCCGATCCTGCCGTTATGCTTATATTTATGCTGTGCGCTCCGATTTATTGTGTGCTTATATTTAAGCTGTGCACTCTGATTTATTTTGTGTGTGTATAAAATGCCCCAATCACTATATACTGGTGGCTAGAGATGTCAGGCTTGAACCCTGTATCTTAAGTGCAGTTGGCAAGGGGCTGGCTTCCCTACCCACCACCATTTGTAAATAATAACAGAGTTTTGCCTCATATTTGTTCTGCTCCTCATAAACTCTGTGATTTCTGAATGTTTGTTTTTCCCTTGCAAAGTCAGTAGTGCAGTGGTGCACTGGTAGCATTGCTGCCTTACAGCTATAGATTCTCTGTTTTTTTTCTTGGCTAGGGTGCCTTCTGTGTGGAGTCTATATGTCTAGAGTGTTTCTCCCTTCTCTGCTAAAAGTTGGCTTTTGTTCCAATTCAGACCTTCCTGGTTAACATGTTAAATAAAAATAACAGGCATTTGAATTTTAGACTTCATATTCTTCAGAAAGTGCATGGTAACACAAAACTCTTTATTCTAGCAATTTTCTAAGTTTATAAGATTGGATATTTGAAATTTGTCCCTAAGTTTCTGACTGTATTCCCCCATTATTGGCTTTGTTCAGGTTTTTTATGCTAAGGTCGAGAGCTATGGTGAGAACTGAATTCACTGAATATGTTTGGGGGCTGTATTCCCTCATTACTGGCTTTGTCCAGGTGTCTTTTGCTAAGAAGTTGAGAGCTATGTTCACAAAACAGCTGCTTTGGCATAGTAGTATGTTTCTCTGACTGTTTTGCACAGGATCCTGGGTTTGAGACGTGGCAGTAAAATGTATGGTGGTAACATGGCATCCTATTCTAGCAACTTTCCAACATTACACAAGCAATGTTTAAAATGAGTTCCTGGTTTCTGGGCTTTTGTCCCCCCCCCCCGATAAATGTTGGCTTTTTCCAGATTTCTTGTGCTGCAAAGTTCAGAGATACAGCTGAGTGTCGAGTAGATTTTTCAAGAAGCTGAGAGCTGCAGGGGAACTAAAGTTTAGTGCTGCTTATGCTGAGTCTGCTTGTATAGTTAATAGCACAATAGGTAGTGTACTTTTGATGCAGAAGGCTGTGGGTTCTACTCCCACATTAGGTAGATGCATTGCTGATACTGTACTGTGTTGTAAAGGGGGTGGATGCTGCAGTCCTTTTTGGTGAAGATACCTAGTAACAATGAACCTGTTGTCATCCATTCCCTATTGCAATATTACTAGCCTATTTTTTTAATGCAACATAGACAATTTATTCCTCAAGGGCAACAGGCACTTTACTTGTAGATGAAACAATGAAATATCAAGTTGTTTGCTAGCAGCAACCTCTTCATTAGTTACAGATTTCTTTAATGTGGGAATTATTTAGATGACTTTTACTACTTCAGATATTTTGCATATTTACTGATACTGGTGAACTGTTACTGGTGGACTGTAGAATTTTGAGTAGACTTTTATGATGGAAATGTTCTGAATTAGGCAGTTGGTGCATGCATTTTGTTTCATTGTTTATTGGAAAAATGTTCAAAACAATAAATTTAAAATGCTCTCTAACAACTGTACTGTATTGTACAAGGAATATAATTTAATATAATCAGGAAGGTATATCAAAGAGCATGTGTATGTTTCGTATGCAAGGGGCCTATGATTTGAAAACAGCCCAAAGTTAATCTTTATCTGCCACTGGCAAAATGTATTTTCTTTGAATGTTGGTTTCAATGCTGCTTCAATGAATGAGAGTTTCAAGGGCAGAGACGTTTTAATGCTAAGTCTATTTTCATTGTGAGACTGCATTGCTTTGTTTAGCAGATATCTATTATTTGTGTTGTAAAATGTAAAATAAAACTTTCAAATGAAATCCAAATCATTGCAGAAGGAAAGCAGTATGCACATTACAGTGTTTATGGTAAATGGGGTGAAATAACCAATGAATGGGACATTGAAATGGCTGCAGGGGGGTCCATTCGACCATGATTTTATGAGGGGGGAAGGGCAGCAAACTCAGACAGGCCTGGATGAACTATATCTCTCAACTGTCCAGATTTTTGCAGAATGAATAAATTTTTGCTTCTTATTTTTGGTTTGTTCCTCATGAAATTTGCGGTTTTCTTGCATAATCATTTAGGAATAAAGTCACTAAATAATGACAGACATTAAGTTTCAGATGTCATGACCTTCAGAAAAATGCATGCCAAAGCAAGACCTGTTATTCTATCAACTGTCTTAAGTTTATACAAGAGCAATTTTTAGTACTGTTTGTATGTATTGTTCCCCCCAATATATTTGGCCTTGTCCAGATTTCCTGCATTAAGAGGTTGAGAGGTACATGCAAATTGCTTTATAGAATTAGGAATATCCAAACCTCTCAACTGTCCCCAATTTTGGCACAAAATGTTGCTTTCCTCCTAATAATCCCTCCACAAAATAGCAATTTTGGAAGAAAACGTGGAGGGTTTACAATTATAACTAACTGTAATGATCAGAGTTATAGATTACTTTTATTACAGAAATGCATGTAGATTCTCTAATTTTGTCAGTTGCTCAAGTTAACAGTACTAATATTAAAAAGGTCTCCCTTCTTTCACAGGTTGCCAGCTGTATTGTGTGGCAATTTTATATTTTTGCATCACATTTTTGGTCCGTTTTTCATAAAAGTGTGGTTTTCTGGCAAATTAGTGGCAAACCATTAACGACTGAAGTTAGAAAAATAATGGCAAACATCTGAGTTTCAGATTTCATACCCTTCAGAAAAATTCATACTAATGCAAGACCTACTACTATTCTATTATCTTTCTAAGTTTATAAGAGCAATATTTAAAAATTGTCCTTAGTTTTGGGCCTGTGTCCCACTTCTATGTATGGCTTTGTTCAGATTTCTTGCTCTGAGGTTGAGAGGTATGAGTGTAAGAGCCATCACCGTCAGCCAGAGACATTTCAAATTGTGACATGCTTGTTGCACCCCACTCCCCCATGTAGTCACTCTGGATGTGTCCAAGCAAGGCAAGGAGTAGTTATGCAGTGTAAGTGTGCAGAGTATTCCCCCATCCAAGGTAGACACAAGTACAGCAGTGGATTTTCATCTGTCCTTGATTTTGCAGAATGTTCTAGTTTTCGGTTATATTTTTATACTGTTGATTTATGCTTCTTCAGAAAATGCATGCTATCGCAGTGCCCTGTTGCTCTGTGTTTAAGTAGCAATGCTTTAATGACCATCAGGTAAGCTTGTCGGAGATTGTAAGATGCAAGTAAGCTTTAATAAACATACTGTTAAAGAATTACCAACATTGAAAGCCTTTTTTGTTGTTGCCATGCAGAGAATATTTACATAACTAGATAACGTATAAGTCTTAGGTATTGAAATGCATATGACAGTATTTGTAATAAAGGTCAGGATTACAGTATTTTAGGATGCTCATTACATTTGTTGGAGACTTGCAGTCATCTTTGCAGGCTTTACATGTAAACTAAACAGAATGCCAATCTATCATGTGTTGTCCATAACCTGTGCAGTAATCCTTTGAGCAATTTATCTTGAGCTTGTTTCTTGTTTGCTGTTCATGTTTTACTTTGATCATGTCTTCCCCATCAAACAAGTAGATAGCTGTTGTCAGGCAGCAGGTCTTTTTGGATAAGAAATATTTTTATAAGTGGGGGTATCACAGAGATTGCTACTTTCAGCATGTTACTTGGTAATTTTATAAAGCTGAATATAAATTATAATTGGAATTGCACTACAAGGAGAAGTGGTTTGAGTTGAGTGCTGCTTGTTTTTTTTTTTATACTTGATTTTGACTGGCATTCCAGTAATGTATTTAAAAAGTAATTTATTTTTTCATGCCTCACAACCTTTGTGTTTCTATCTAGATATTAAGTAAGCTGTCATGTAGCCAATGCATTGAAATATTTTTTTCTTCTACACTTCATTTTGACTTGATTGGACTCTCGTAATGATGGTTTGGCACCCAGGGCAGAATATTTAAATAAAGTTCCAGTTGTTATGGTTTTGAGCATAGCTCCACCCCTTTCGAGTTGGCCACACCCCATTCCCATTGGCCCCACCCATTCAGCTGTCTTCTGCAGCCCCCCTTTAATTTGAAGTCACCAGCCACCACTGGAGGTGAGCACTATTATGTGCTCAAAGTGTGGCAAGAACTTTGAATGGCAAGAATTTTGAAGGGTTCAAAGTTGTGGTTCAGAAGTGCGGCAAGAATTTTTATGTGTGTCTACTAAAAGTTATATGGACAGGCTTCATATGGTTTCCACATGATTGCCTAGTATTGTTGCAATTTCATATATTCATTAGATGCTGCAGTGTTAAGAATAACTGACTAGTCTGAAATCCCTACTGATCTGTCTGTGTTATGTAACTTGTTACAATGAGGGTTAACAGAGTGTGTGTTTTGTGGGTTCTGGATTGTCCTCGAAGAAGACCAGGTGGGAGTACAGGCATGGTATGGCTGCATGATCGTGGCGGTACGGCAGGCATAGGTTGTCTACACTGTGGATGGTTGGTGTTCTGAGCTGTTTTTGTTGCATGTAGTTCATGTTCTCTTGTGCAGGATTAATTTTAAGTTAATTGTTGATCTTTTGGAATGTGTCCCTGTTTGTTATGAGTGCTGGAAATGGTTGGTTGGGAACTGTGGCTGTGTGGAGTCGTGGCATTTCTTGGCTGCTCTGTCTTTTGGTGGGGGATCTGCCATTTGCCTGTGCCGTTTGGCAGTCCAGTTTTTACGGGATGTTCAGGTTTCCTCTTGTGTTTCTGTTTTATTCCTCAAACAGCTTGTGATTTCTTGGTGAAGCACTGCGTTTATTTGAGGACTGACATCCCTAAATAATGAATTTGAGTTTTGGACTTGAAGCCTTCCTAACAAAAAGAGAATGTTACTGCAAATCTGGTTACTATAAAACCTTTCTAAGTTCATAAGAGCAATACTTAAATCAGGATCTATTTTGGGGCTTTGTACCCAATTTTGTTAAGGTCTGTCTGGAATTCTTTCATTAAGGGTTTGAAGGGTAGGCTTTTAATTTACATAAAATGGTGGTTTTTGGTCAATTATTGGGAACTTAGACTTCATACCCCTATGAAAGTTCATAGTAATGCAAACCTGTTGGTCTATTTTTTGGGTCTATATTAGAACACCGAACATTCAAAATTTCGAATGTTCTAATATCGAAGCCTATGAATTGAAAATTTAAAACATTGAACATTTTCTGTTCCAAAACACATACACTCAACACAAGTATAGCAAACAAACAGCAATCCACACACATACGCCTTAACTCTTACACCTAACCCTACACTAAACTATACATAAACCACTAACTATCCACTTACCTTAACCCAAACCCTAACCCTAAGGTCCGTCACTACCGCATAGTCACCTCACCCACCCCCCACACAATCGCACACTTACCTGACCCGCCCCCTAACCCTAACTCACCTAACTCACCCTAACTCTCACGTCCACATAATCGCACACTTACCTGAACCCGACACATAACTTTCCACTACAGCGCTGAAAATATCGAAGCAACAGAAATGGACAACCAAATTCTTTCCCTAGGAAAAAAATGGTTATCTGTTTCTTCGATATTTTCAGCATTCACTGAAAACGGGTCAGTATTAGAACACTCAAAATTTTGAACGTTCGGTGTTCTAATATAGACCCTATTTTTTTTTTCCTTTGGGTGATATAATCCCTTGTTAGCTGCAGGGAAGAGGAAAGCATGCTATTAAAGAACTTTTTCATACTGGTGGCCTGGAATTTGATGGGAATCATTTTTTTCGCAGGCTATGGAGCATTGCGAGTAACGGCCGTTCAACCTGCATGCGCGGTGTGGTGGTAATGACCATTGGGGAGGGTAATTGCAGTAACTAAAGTTTGATGTAATTTGTTGTGATCTGGGAGCCGAATAGCTCAATGATAAGTAGATTTTGCAGGATGTTCATATTTTGCCTCAGATTCAGGGTCCAATTTTGTGATGTTATGGTTTTCTGGCCAATTTTGGCAACTCATGGGAGACTGACATGGGGGGATGGTGGCAGACACTTGAGTTTCACTTTGTTCCTTTCAGTAGATTTGTGCTAAGGCATAACCTTTTTCTGGGTGAAGACCAATATTTAAGGTGTTGAGTAAGTAGGCCCACTGTTACAAATGAGGGGAGGGGTTGGGGGGGGAAACAAAACAAAAACAATTTTGTGCTTATGACAGTCAAGGTCATTCCAATAGTAGGAGCATGGTGCAGTGGTGGGGAACATTATTGTATCATCAGAACTTTTAACTTGCCTGTAAGTGGTAGGCTAGGGAGAAACAGTCAGGTGAAAGTTCCCATGTGCATGGGGTGGATGTGTGTTATCATAGCTCATACTGGCACAGATTTTTGGAGAATGGCCTAGACTTGGCCTCATATTTTGGTCAGCCTCTCATAACTTGTGGTTCTTGGCTCATAGTAGTTAAATCTTTGAGGGATGGCATTGCAAATAATGTCAGACACTTTGAGTTTTATACTTCTTGAGGCAATCAATTTGAACAGAGCTGGACATAATAGGGGGATCAAAGACCTAAAGAATTTAACTGTATAATTTCTGTGCATGTCTGATGGGGTCAAAGGCATAAAATAAAAAAAATTGTGACATATTTTACACTTTCAAACAAAAAGAATCTGAGCGACTCAGGGTAAAAACAAGGTGCATAAAACAGATCGTAAAATAAAATAAAATGCACCAAGTGTTCTAATATCGAACCCTATGAATTGAAAATTTAAATCATCGAACATTTTCTGTTCCAAAACACATACACTCAACACAAGTACAGCAAACAAACAGCAATCCACACACATACGCCTTAACTCTTACACCTAACCCTACACTAAACTATACATAAACCACTAACTATCCACTTACCTTAACCCAAACCCTAACCCTAAGGTCTGTCACTACCGCACAGTCACCTAACCTGCCCCCTAACCCTAACTCACCTACCCCGCCCTAACCCTCACGTCCACACAATCGCACACTTACCTGACCCGCACCCTAACCCTAACTCAGCTAACTCACCCTAACCCTCATGTCCACACAATCACACACTTACCTGAACCCGACCCGTAACTTTCCACTACATCACTGAAAATACCGAAGCAACAGAAATGGACAACCAAATTCTTTCCCTAGGAAAAAAATGTGGTTTTCTGTTTCTTCGATATTTTCAGCGTTCACTGAAAATGGGTCGATATTAGAACATTAGAAATTTTGAACCTTCGGTGTTCTAATATAGACCCTATTTTTTTTTTCCTTTGGGTGATATAATCCCTTGTTAGCTGCAGGGAAGTGGAAAGCATGCTATTAAGGAGCTTTTTCATACTGGTGGTCTGGAATTTGATGGGACTCTGTTTTTTCGCAGGCTATGGAGCATTGCGAGTAACGGCTGTTCAACCTGCATGTGCGGTGTGCTGGTAATGACCATTGGGGAGGGTAATAGCAGGATCTAAAGTTTGATGTGATTTGTTGTGATCCGGGAGACAAATAGATCTATGATAAGTAGATTTTGCAGGATGTTCAGATTTTGCCTCAGATTCAGGGTCCAATTTTGTGATGTTATGGTTTTCTGGCCAATTTTGGCAACTCATGAGACACTGACATGGGAAGATGGTGGCAGACACTTGAGTTTCACTTTGTTCCTTTCAGTAGATTTGTGCTAAGGCATAACCTTTTTCTGGGTGAAGGCCAATATTTAAGGTGTTGAGTAAGTAGGCCCACTGTTACTTATGAGGGGAGGGAATCAAAACAAAACATTTTTTGTGCTTATGACAGTCAAGGCCATTCCAATAGTAGGAGCATGGTGCAGTAGTGGGGAACATAATTGTATCATCAGAACTTTTAACTTGCCTGTAAGTGGTAGGCTAGGGAGAAATAGTCAGGTGAAAGTTCCCATGTGCATGGGGTGGATGTGTGTTATCATAGCTCATACTGGCACAGATTTTTGGAGAATGGCCTAGACTTGGCCTCATATTTTGGTCAGCCTCTCATAACTTGTGGTTCTTGGCTCATAGTAGTTAAATCTTTGAGGGATGGCATTGCAAATAATGTCAGACACTTTGAGTTTTATACTTCTTGAGGCAATCAATTTGAACAGAGCTGGACATAATAGGGGGATCAAAGACCTAAAGAATTTAACCGTATAATTTCTGTGCATGTCTGATGGGGTCAAAGGCATAAAATAAAAAAAAAAATTGTGACATATTTTACACTTTCAAACAAAAAGAATACGAACGACTCAGGGTAAAAACAAGGTGCATAAAACAGATGCGTAAAATAAAATAAAATGCACCAAGTGTTCTAATATCGAACCCTATGAATTGAAAATTTAAATCATCGAACATTTTCTGTTCCAAAACACATACACTCAACACAAGTACAGCAAACAAACAGCAATCCACACACATACGCCTTAACTCTTACACCTAACCCTACACTAAACTATACATAAACCACTAACTATCCACTTACCTTAACCCAAACCCTAACCCTAAGGTCTGTCACTACCGCACAGTCACCTAACCCGCCCCCTAACCCTAACTCACCTACCCCGCCCTAACCCTCACGTCCACACAATCGCACACTTACCTGACCCGCACCCTAACCCTAACTCAGCTAACTCACCCTAACCCTCATGTCCACACAATCACACACTTACCTGAACCCGACCCGTAACTTTCCACTACAGCACTGAAAATACCGAAGCAACAGAAATGGACAACCAAATTCTTTCCCTAGGAAAAAAATTTGGTTTTCTGTTTCTTCGATATTTTCAGCGTTCACCGAAAATGGGTCGATATTAGAACATTAGAAATTTTGAATGTTCGGTGTTCTAATATAGACCCTATTTTTTTTTTCCTTTGGGTGATATAATCCCTTGTTAGCTGCAGGGAAGTGGAAAGCATGCTATTAAGGAGCTTTTTCATACTGGTGGTCTGGAATTTGATGGGACTCTGTTTTTTCGCAGGCTATGGAGCATTGCGAGTAACGGCTGTTCAACCTGCATGTGCGGTGTGCTGGTAATGACCATTGGGGAGGGTAATAGCAGGATCTAAAGTTTGATGTGATTTGTTGTGATCCGGGAGCCAAATAGATCTATGATAAGTAGATTTTGCAGGATGTTCAGATTTTGCCTCAGATTCAGGGTCCAATTTTGTGATGTTATGGTTTTCTGGCCAATTTTGGCAACTCATGAGACACTGACATGGGAAGATGGTGGCAGACACTTGAGTTTCACTTTGTTCCTTTCGGTAGATTTGTGCTAAGGCATAACCTTTTTCTGGGTGAAGGCCAATATTTAAGGTGTTGAGTAAGTAGGCCCACTGTTACTTATGAGGGGAGGGAATCAAAACAAAACATTTTTTGTGCTTATGACAGTCAAGGCCATTCCAATAGTAGGATCATGGTGCAGTAGTGGGGAACATAATTGTATCATCAGAACTTTTAACTTGCCTGTAAGTGGTAGGCTAGGGAGAAATAGTCAGGTGAAAGTTCCCATGCGCATGGGGTGGATGTGTGTTATCATCGCTCCTACTGGCACAGATTTTTGGAGAATGGCCTAGACTTGGCATCATATTTTGGTCAGCCTCTCATAACTTGTGGTTCTTGGCTCATAGTAGTTAAATCTTTGAGGGATGTCATTGTAAATAATGTCAGACACTTTTAGTTTTATACCTCTTGAGGCAATCAATTTGAACAGAGCTGGACATAATAGGGGGATCAAAGGCCTAAAGAATTTAACCTTATAATTTCTGTGTACGTCTGATGGGGTCAAAGGCATAAAATTAAAAAGAAAAAATTGTGACATATTTTACACTTTCAAACAAAAAGAATACGAACGACTCAGGGTAAAAACAAGGAGCATAAAACAGATGCATAAAATAAAATAAAATGCACCAAGTTAACACACAGACATACATTTATTCAACCAAAAATAGAAAAAATAAAAATGGTTAGCGCTTTCACAACTATACTAGTTGCTTCATCAGACACAGTAGTTTAACATAATAAAGCTTATAAAGAAAATGCAATAAAGTCAGCTGACAGTCCAATAGTCACATGTTCCAATGCTAATAAATGTGTAACAATAAGTATATATAAATGTAAATATGCATAAAAACGTAAATAAATATGCATTAATATACTAATAAAAAGTTAAAACATTACTATAAATATAAAATACTTAGTTAAAATACTTAAAAATATAATAATATAATAATTCTAGTGCTTCAATGGTCTGGTTTTTAAAAAATGTTTTAAGGAATTATTTCCATTCAAGCAAGGATATTTCTCAGCATTCAACTTAAGAATCCATTTTTGTTCTATGCTTTCTGTAGTATTTTCTAAGTCACCTCCCTGTATATTTGAGAGGACATGTTGAATAACAAAAAACCTAAAAGTATGAGATGAATCAGTTTTTCTAACATGATTTGCCAGTGCAATTGTTTCTTTACAATTTTTTATATCTCTAACATGCTCAAGGATGCTGTCTTTCAGGACCATATTAGTTTTTCCTACATAATATGCAAGACATTTTTGACATGAACAAAAATACATAACATTATCAGTCCTACAATCAGCATAGCTATAACTGGTTGTAGTAAATTTACATAGAGCATGAATAAATGTCTTGTTGCTATGAATATATTTACATGCAGTACAACGTCTGCATGGAAAAGTACTAACACGTGTAGAAAAATCAAATCTATTAGGTTCTGTTCTATAACATAAATGTTGCTTTAAAGACTTGTTATTCCTAAAAGAAAATAACGGAGTTTCACTGACTATATTAGTCAACTCTGGTACTTCTTGAAGTAAATTCCAATTTCTCTTTATAATCTTCGTGTATTCATTAACATTGGTAGAGTATTGAAAAACTGCTCGAAAATGATTAGTGTCTGAAGTATGAGTATTTCTATCTTCTCTATCTGTCATAGTTGTATAATACGGTCTGCATCTGCTATTTCTTAATTTCCATGTTTGAGTGATAGCCTTGTCTATCTCTCCTGTCGCATAGCCCCTATCTAAAAACTCTTAACTTCAAATTTGCAAGGCCTGCTTTAGCATCATCATCCTTATTATGTAGGCACAGAACTCTAAATACCTGTCCTTTCAGTGTATTTCTATGAATATGCCTAGGATGCATACTTGTTTTGTGTAATAATGCATTCTTCCTAGTAGGTTTTTGGTAAATGGTACTAATAATTTCATTACAATCAGATTTTCTGACTTTAACATCAAGAAAGTCAATTTCTAAATCTGAGTTATTAAAAGTAAATCTTAAAAACTCAGTAGTGCTATGTAAATAATCTATGAAATTCTTGAGTTCATTGTCGTTTCTGTTCCATAACATAAAAACATCATCAGCAAAATGGACGTACCACAACACTTGTGCAAAAAAGGGGTTACTATCAGTAAATATAGAAAGTTGTTCCCAGCATACCAATGCCAAGTTGGTGTAGCTATTTGCACATGCAGTGCCCATAGCTACACCAAACTTTTGCAAATAAAATTCATTCTCAAATACACATACATTGTTTTCTAAAATAATCTTCAAAAGACTACATATAAATTGAATTTTCTTATTGTTACAATATCTATTCACTGTTAAAAATTGTCTAACTTTGTCTATTCCCCATAAATTAGGTATACAAGTAAACAACGCTTCTATGTCTATGGTAACAAAAATTAAGTTATCTCCCTGTCCCAGAGTCATTATTCTGTTGTGTAGATGTTCTAAAAACATCTTAATATTTCAAAAAATAGTGTAGCATTCATCTAAAAAAATATGTAATGTTCCTTCTACAAAAATGGGCAATGGCTCAGTGCACCAGCCAGCTCCGGATACAATAGGTCTAATGGGTGGAATAACAGCATTTTTATGCATTTTTGGTAGACCATGTATTTTTGGTATAACAGGGTTCTCAGTAAAAAAATATTTAAATAATGATTCATCAATCAAATTAGTAATTAAAAGATCAAAAATTAAAAAAGACACCCTATCTATAACCCCAATGACCATCATTCTATTAATACATTGATATACTTCTGTATTCAATAACAGATTTCTCATTTGAGAAATGTAAAGGTCTCTGCCTAGTAATACAATGCCCCCACCCTTGTCAGCTTGTTTAACCTCTACAGAACGCATATTCTTTAGTTGCTGCAAAGCTCTATATTCATCATTAGACAAATTGCAAAACCTGTTTTTAGTTGTTTGCATGTCCAATTCCCTAAAGCCAGTCTCACAAACATCTATGAGAGTTTGTATCCTGGTGGGAACACAGGAATTAAAGTACTAGGTCTTTTATAAACAGTAGCAATGTCACTAGTTTGAACCGGAAACACAGTTTTTAAAGTAATGCTTCTGCCCAACAGTCTTAAACTTTCAGCATTTCTGCTGAATCTGCTTTCTTAGCAGGAATAAATGTTAATCCCTTATTTAAAAGGGCAATTTGTTCTTTACTTAAAACAATGGAGGAAATATTTGTTACCAAACCTGTATTCATGTTCTTCTCCATTTCAGTAACTGCATGTTCTCTTCCTGGTGTTGATTCCTTACCTGGTTCCTTGACTGTGACATACTCTTTGACCGTATTTTATAAGGTAGGGGATTTTTCAAAGAAAAATTCCCTTTCATATTCTTGTCCAAAAAAACATTATTTACTTTCTCTCGTTGATGTAAAACAGCATTCTGTGGACTGCTAACATTTCCAGAACTCGTGGAAGTACTTGTAGTTTGTATATTTTTACTGACAATAGCTGCAGCTTGATTTTCACTTAAACAGTGCAACTGTGAAGCTGCTCTGTTGTTTGCAGAGCTATGCTGTTCACAGTCAGGTAAAGTAATGACACTGTTGTTTGCTGATGTTTTAATACACTCTGCAAAAACTTTCTTGTGGCGACGCCCTCTTGTGTTCTCTGGGCAAAGAGAAAACCTGATTTTTTCATAAAATCAAGTTTATCTCGATTCAATTTATTCAATTTAACTGAAGTATTTTCTCATATGAAACAATATTTTCTAGAAGTTGTTCCATTCTGTTAAACAGTGAATAGATGTTGTGACAATAAGAAAATTCAATTAATATGTAGTCTTTTGGAGATTATTTTAGAAAACAATGTATGCGTATTTGAGAATGAATTTTATTTGCAAAAGGTTGGTGTAGCTATGGGCACTCCATGTGTGCATAGCTACGCCAACTTGGCATTGGTGTGCTGGGAATAGTAACCTCTTTTTTGCACAAGTGTTGTGGTACGTCCGTTTTGTTGATGATGTTTCTATGTTATGAAATGGAAACGACAATGAACTCAAGAATTTCATAGATTATTTACATAGCACTACTGAGTTTTTAAGATTTACTTTAAATAGCTCAGATTTAGAAATTGACTTTCTTGATGTTAAAGTCAGAAAATCTGATTGTAATGAAATTATTAGTAGCATTTATCAAAAATCTACTAAGAAGAATGCATTATTACCCAAAACAAGTACACGTCCTAGGCATATTCATAGAAATACACTGAAAGGACAGGTATTTAGAGTTCTGTGCCTACATAATAAGGACGATGATGCTAAAACAGGCCTTGCAAATTTGAAGTTAGAGTTTTTAGATAGGGGCTATGCGACAGGAGAGATAGACAAGACTATCACTGAAGCATGGAAATTAAGAAATAGCAGGTGCAGACCTTATTATATAACTATGACAGATAGAGAAGATAGAAATACTCATACTTCAGATACTAATCATTTTCGAGCAGTTTTTCAATACTCTACCAATGTTAATGAATACACAAAGATTATAAAGAGAAATTGGAATTTACTTCAAGAAGTACCAGAGTTGACTAATATAATCAGTGAAACTCCATTATCTTCTTTTAGGAATAACAAGTCTTTAAAGCAAAATTTATGTTATGGAACAGAACCTAATAGATTTGATTTTTCTACATGTGTTGGTACTTTTCCATGCAGACGTTGTACTGCATGTAAATATATTCATAGCAACAAGGCATTTATTCATCCTCTACATAAATTGACTATAATCAGTTATAGCTATGCTGATTGTAGGACTGCTAATGTTATGTATTTTTGTTTCTGTCAAAAATGTTTTGCATATTATGTAGGAAAAACTAATAGGGTCCTGAAAGACAGGATCCTTGAGCATATTAGAGATATAAATAATTGTAAAGAAACAAGTGCACTGGCAAATCATGTTAGAAAAACTGATTTGTCTCATACTTTAAAGTTTTTTGTTATTCAACATGTCCTCTCAAATATATGGGCAGGTGACTTAGAAAATACTACAGAAATCATAGAACAAAAATGGATTCTTAATTTGAATGCTGAGAAATATCTTGGCTTGAATGGAAATAGTTCCTTAAAACCTTTTTTAAAAGCCAGACCATTGAAGCACTAGATTTATTATATTATTATATTTTTAAATATTTTAACTAAGTCTTTTATATTTATAGTAATGTTTTAACTATTTATTAGTATACCAATGCATATTTCTTTATGTTTTTATGCATATTTACATTTATATATATTTATTGTTACACATTTATTAGCATTGGAACATGTGACTATTGGACTGTCAGCTGACGTTATTGCATTTTCTATATAAGCTTTATTATGTTAAACTACTGTATCTGATGAAGCAACTAGTGTAGTTGTGAAAGCGCTAACCGTTTTTATTTTTTCTATTTTTGGTTTGAATAAACGCATGTTTGTGTGTTAAGTTGGTGCATTTTATTTTATTTTATGCATCTGTTTTATGCATCTTGTTTTTACCCTGAGTCATTCGTATTCTTTTTGTTTGAATTCTTCATTTGTCTGGCAGAAGGGGCACACAACGAATAATGGATATATCTATTCCCGAGGATGCAGAAATTCTACCACATGTTCGTTTTTTACAACTTTTGGATGTATCTGAGAATCCTTTATTGAATGCAGATTTAAACAGTGCTGCTAATCAAGAGAATTTTAATAACCAACAAATGCTTGAATTTTACAAGAACTATAGGGAGTTGGAAAATTTGCTATATAAATACAAAAGTCTTCAATGGCAGTGCTTACATCTTCAAACATCTTTGGACAGTAAAAGTATTCCATGTGGTCTCAGGATTTTAAATATGCCTACATATGGGGACACATATCCTGAGTTGCTATGCAGGTGGCAAGATTTAAACTTACAGTTTAGTTCTAGGTACATGGAGCTATTGATATATTTTTTCTTTCCCATTGAAAAAGAGCTGAAGAGACAGATTATTTTACTAGAAAGAAAGATTTCTTTTTTTTTCAAAACAATTTTATTGATTTTAATACATTCAAAATTGTAAACAATCACATAAAATCATAGTAAAAACTGTAACCTAAAAACTTTAACATATATAAATTACATTATATAAATTACATGTTTGATATAAACCAAACTAACAGAAATGAACAAACTAAGGTATTTACATAGACATCCATTAATATATTTACAATGTGTTATTGATATCTGATTATAATGCATATTGTCATTATAAAAGAAACAAACTAATGTAATTTGTTATAGAGATCTGTTCTTCTTCAACAAATTTTGCAAATGAACCCACAATTGAAGATTATATGATTTTTTGGTTGTCCTTGAGTTTATAGTTTTTAATTGCAGTTGGCATACAACATTTAACAGATTCTTGAACTCAGAAAAGGAAGGAGGAGATTCTGAAATCCAATTTTTTGTTATGGTCTTTCTGGCTACTGCCAATATTGCCCATAATAGTGGATACTTTATTTTTCTGACACATTGTGGAACAGTAGTATTAAATATCACCAAAGATTTATTTAATGTGAAAATTTTCTGAATAAAGTGCCTGTAGTAAATTATTTATTTTCCCCCAGAAAGTATTTAAAGTATGGCATTCGTAAAACATATGTGCCCAGTTTATGTCTATATTTGGTTTACATTTATTACAAATATTTTATTTTTTGTTTATTTTATCCATTAATTGAGGAGTGTAGAATGATCTGTTTATATATCTCCACATATATAATTTCCAATTCAAAGATAAAGTAGTTTTCCCTGCTGATTGCTTTGTCTAAATCGGTAGGAAGATTATTATTGATAGAGTAAAATAGTTCCAGAAGATCTGTGGACAGCTGAAAGTTTCTTCCCTTATAGTTCTATAAATAAAACAAAGTTTGCCAGAATATGTATGTTTATGAAGTAAGATTGATTGAAAATGGTATAGTAGAATGCTGGATTTGTGTTTTGATGAGATCAATTCTAATTTATTAGCTAGAGTTAATAAAGGTGTTTGTATATCTAGCCACATTGTATTGTCTATTTGATATTCCTGTATTATATATTCAACTGATTTGGTTTTATATCCTGATGTTAGTTGGAACCAAAACTTAAGATCATTATGCTTAAATATGGTAATTTTATTTATGCCTGAAGTTATAAAAGATTATTTGAAAGCTATGGGGAATAACAAAAAAGAAGCATTATTTATATCTGGGGTGTTTATATATAAAATGTTTAAAATTTGTTATAATATTATGAATGAAGCTAGTAGTATGATTGAGATTTATGTGTATAGTGAAATAATCTTTTAGGATCCATAAAAAGGGGTTACTTATTATTTCTAATTTGTGTATAGATGGTCTGGAAATTAGCTGTATAGCTGATGAAACCCATAGCAGTTTCCACTTAGCTGAGTATGTAGTATCTAAAAGTTGAGTAATTGTTTTGATTATTGAGGAAATATAGTAAAGGTTTAGATCTGGGAATGCTATCCCACCATTGTTCCAACTGTTTTGATATTGATTAATTGATATTCTTGTTTTTTCCCTGACCAAAAGAATTTTAATATTAAAGTATTTAACGTACTAGTACATTTTTTTGAAGGGAGTATTTGAATGGATTGTATAATATAGAATATTTTGGGTAGAATAATCATTTTAATAATAGTTAATCTTTCTTCTGTAGTGAAGGTCATTGTATTCCATTTTAAAAATAGATTTTAAATATTTTCAAAACACTTATTATAGTTTAATTGTATTATTGTTTTGATGTTTTTAGCTAGAATCATTCCTAAATAAGTAATTTGATCTGTACTAGTTAACTGCTGAGAGTTATATTTAGATTTGTTATTTGTATTTGAGTGTATGGGTAGAATTTTAGTTTTGTTGTCATTAAAAGACAGCCCAGACATCTTTTGAAAAATCTTAATCAAATCAAACAGGGCTGATATTGAAGAATCATTACCTTTTGTAGAGATGAGAACATCATTTGCAAATAATTGAATTTTGGCCGTTATATCTTTTTCAAGCTCTAAACCCTCTATTTTATTATTATTCCTAATATCATTAGCCCACGGTTCCATTATCATTGTAAACAACAATGGAGATAGTGGGCAGCCCTGCTTGGTACCTTTTATGATTGGAATTTTATTTGAAGTATATCTACCTAATTTGATATAAGGAAATGTGCCATCATACAAGTGTTTTAGTAGATTAATACAATTTTATGAAAAATGTAAACACTCTAATAATGTTAACAAGTAATCCCAATTAACTGAGTCAAAAGCAGAGTTTATGTCCAAACTAATTAAAGTTGGGTTCTTTTTTTTCTTTTGTGAGAAGTCAATAAGGGCTAATGTTCGTTTTATATTATAATAAGTGTTTCTATTGATTACAAAACTTATCTGATCCTCATCAATTAATTGGGGTAAAAACTTTTTTAGTCTTTCAGTGAATATGTTCATAAAGAAATAGGTCTATAAGAGGAACAATATTTAGGGTCCTTGTTATGTTTTAAGGTGGGTGAAATGAATGTATATTTCCATGAGGGAGGTATTATGAAGTTGTTTTGAGTTTTACTATATACTTTATGGAGTAATGAAATAGCTGATTTGGGTAAAACTTTGTATATTTCTGGTATAATACCATCATTTCCAGGTGCCTTATTTTGCTTGAGCTTATTGATTTGAGATTGTATGCCGGCTAGGGTAATTTGTTTATCAATAAGTTCTATCTGTTGTTTATTAAGTTTATTATGAAGATTTTCATTAATAAAATGCTTAATGGTATCTTTACTTTCTATATTATGTGTATCTTGATTAATTGTGTGCAAGTGACTTCTAAATTCTTCTTTTATATCTTGTATACTGTATACTTCTTTCTTTTTCTTCAGGGAATATATTTATTTAATATGATTATTTTTATTCATTCTTTTAGTTTTATTTTTCAGATTGGTTAAATGTTTAGGGTTTAGTGAATAAGCAAGGAATATATATTTTTCTAATGTAATCATTGTCTTATGATGTAGTATGTTTCTATATTCTTCATTTAATTTGCTTATTTCCTCTCTAATGTTTTTAGAAGAGAGATTGTCTCTATTTTTGAGATGCAATAAATCAAGCTTGTTCTGTAATGTTTCCATATCTTTATCCCATGTTTTCCTTTTATTGTAATACCAATTGTTAATTTGTCCATATAAGTAAGCTTTTAGTGCATCCCAAACATATATGTCATGAGTATTAGATACTGAATTTATATCTATAAAATGTTATATTTCTTCTTTTAAAAATGACTGAAAATCTTTAAGTTGGATAAGATATGCAGGTATTCTTTTTATTTGTGCATTAGGGATGTTGTTGATATTTAATTGAAATATAATGGAATTATGATCGGAGATTGGCCAAGAAATGATTTTGCTGTTATTTAAGTCATGCATAATTTGTGTGGAGAATAGTATTCTATCGAGTCTGGAATATGATTTGTGTCTATTGGAATAGAATGTGTATTTTAGAGAGCTATGATCAGTGAAGTCAAAAATATATTTGAGCAGGTAGGAGTCTATAAATGTTATTAATTGTTTTGCTTGAGGGGTAATTTTTCTATTTGCTAAGGTGGTTGTATCTTTTAAATCTAGAATACAATTGAAGTCCCCTGCCGTGATAATATTTCCCTTAGACTGAGATATTATTTGAGATAAAAGTTGTTTGATAGTATTAGTACCTATTCCCGGTAACCAGTAGTTATTTATTATTGTATATATTATTTTGTTTATTTCAATAATGGCTAAACATAGCAATCCTTTATTATCATGATATGTTTTAATTATTCTTGGTAAAGGAAGTGATTTGTCCTATAAAATTGCAACCCCCTTTTCTTTTTTGTATATACTGATCTTGTAATGATTGTATATTTTTTTGTGTTCAAGAACGTAATATTATCTCCTATTAAATGAGTTTCCTGTAAAAAAAATAAGTTTGGTTTATGTAGGGCTAGATATTTAAACAAATTACTTCTTTTGATGGGGTTATTTAGACCATTTATATTAATCAATATGCCTTTTAATATAGTCATATTATATAGGTATGAGTGTGTGATTAATTAATAACATATCAGTACAATATGTGTAATTTGAGAATCTCTTTCCAACCATAAACTTATTCATTCTGCAAATACTATGCATTGATTCATAGTGGGAACACATATATCATGAGCATTGTAACTTATAATTCTATTTGGATAGATTAAAATGGATGTCAAAAGAAACTGTTTTTTAACAATGAACATATAATACAGATTATAAAAACACAATATAGCTCCCCACCTGGAGTTATAAACTTCCTCCCCGGGATTCATGAAGCTCGGCGCAAGGCCGGTGTAAGGCCTGCGCCGGTGGTGCAGTGAATAGTCGGCGTAGTAGCGCCATATGCATAGTAATGAGAGCGCGCCGCAACCACAGACACGTGCGTAGTGTACGTGAGCGAGCCCAAGTAGGATGCGTCCGGAGGCGTGGCTAAGCCGGCAGGCGATGAGCAACCTAATGTGCTGACTGCCACGGTCCGCCCATAATAGTAATGGCAGCAGCCAGGGCCCGTGCAGAATGAAACGCACGTAGAGTATGCAACATAGTACCCGTCCCAACAAAACGGAGAAGCAAATACAACCCACGAAGCCCTAAGTGTACCCGTCCAAGGAACAAAGGATACGCGTAACACCATGTTTGTCCCGCAATGCACCGTCAGTGGGCATACCCAGAGAAGGTGTACCGCAGCATGTCAGTGCGCCGCACCGACATAGGAGTAGCGACTAAGGTTACCACCTGTCCCACTTTGCGAGCGGCAGTCCCTCTATGGGCAGTTGTGTCCCGATAAAAATATTAAAACGGCAAATGTGCTAAGATTGTAGGACATAATGATATCCCGTATTTAATGTAATGGTTGCATGAAATGGTTATTTCTGTAACTGAAATACCTAAATGTCACAAGAAACAGAATAAGCAACCAAACTGCTACAACAATAAGCTTTTATTTAGGCAAACAAGTGAAGTTCTATGCTATATAGTGACCGTGGGTATGTGTCGGCCTGTAAAATCTGATGTGAGTCCCGAAAATGTCCCACCTTGGCCACTGGAAAAGGTGGCAACCCCAGTAGCGACATGGGCATGGTCACCAGGGTTACCAGCTGTCCCACTTTGCTATGGACAGTCCCTCATTGGACAGTTGTGTCCCGCCAAAAATCGAAAAACTGGCAAATGACCTGAGATTTCATGCCAAAAATATTCCCGCAATATACCTGAAATAGTAGCATAAAACATATATTTTGTATATGAAACACATACATGGCATAAGAAACTGAATAAGGAACCCAAATGCTAACAGAATAAGCGTATATTATGGCAAACAAGTGAAGTTCTGTCAACTCCACTTGCTGTGGGTATGTGTTGTCCTGCAAAATCCGATGTTTCCACAAAAGATGTCCCACTATGGGCATTGGAAAAGGTGTCAACCATAATGGTCACAAGCAGTAGTGAGAGTACACAGCCGGGTAGCTGTGTCGACATAACAACAGGAAGGAACCAAGATACCCTAAACACAGGCAAACATGTGCATAGCAACATGTCCCACACCCAGCAACGTGTTTGTCGCATACACAGGACGGCGATGTCTAAGTGTAATATCCAGAAGCAGGACCCATGCATGCAGATGTAATACACAATAGCCCCATTGTAGCATGTAAGTCCCACCCATGTACGCCTGTGCACCCAAACCAGCTAGCATCCTTGTGCAGCTACACACCTACACACAATGGGCATACCTGAAATGTGGTAAGAAGTATTGTGTTAGGCAGTGCCACGCGGGCAAATATGTACCCCACATGTCACCAACCCACCTCAGGTACAGATATGGAAATGGCTGCATGTGAATGTGTCTGCAGAATGTGTACATCCCGCATGTGGTATGTACCCGCCCAAACCATATAGGTTTGCACACGCCACGGTGCACATAACTGTACACATGTGGACAAGTCGGGTTGTTGAACCACCGCATCGATGATTAGCTATGCAGAGAAGTCAAACACATATAGCGGAACATGTGCCTACCAAACAGGACGTCCTAACAGGGTGCCACAGGCACAGAAGGGGAAGGTGGGACATCACATGTGGAGAGTAGCGTTGCTGGACGGCCAAATACACACGGTCAAGGTAAAGGACGGAACAACATGCATATGGCGGATGGATGTTGTTAGAAAAATATATATAGAAACCCATATGAAGTGCCAGTTTAGAAGCAAAATACTATATAATGCATTGAATTGTACCGTATAATATGGCAGTAGAAATGTTCATGCATGTAATTGGTGAAGCTTAGCTGCAGTGTGATCGAACTCTGACCCTGGCAGTAACCAGTACAGCAGGCTTATGTCTCTCAGCATTAATTATCTGCTGGGTTACAGAAAAATAAATGTATGTACATGCATAACATCCTCCCTTCCCTGAGGAGGATGGTTTTGTGAGCTCTATCGAAGATAGAGTACAACTCCTTACCAGAGAGACAAAGGAACGATTAAGAAATGAACTGACTATTGTATCGGAACAGTCCAGGGTCCTTGAAACAGCTACAATTACAGAAGGACACTGTAATTGACCAGGTGCCTTGCAAGGCTGTGTTATTCTCATGGGAAAACATTTTAAAAGCATGACCTCAGCACCCACGTATGTATAGAATATTGCGGACCATAGTGATGGAAATGCCCTGTGACCGACCACGCCAGTAAGGTGGGCAAAAGCTGATTGTAAACACTATATAAAGAAATTGCTTACTGTATAGAGTCAGACAAAACTCTCATACTTGGACTGTATATTATTTTGCCTGCCTGTGTACACTACTAAAACGTTGTGAACCCGAGCTTCCTGTGTTATTGACTGTCACCTAGAAAAGCCTACTGATTTCAACAGTCTGGTTTTAACAACTTATTTGACATTGTGGTCCTTGTTATCCGGAATTCCCTTGGTAAGCTACAGGTCAGAGTGCATGGGTGGTTAGACATGTGCGCAGGAGAATTTGCCTAAATGGTTCTTCTTGAGTGAAAAGACCTCCGACTGAATTGTTGTGTGTAAAGAGGCTGTCCACTGTCTGATCTGTGGCTGAAAAGCGGAAAACTGGATCCCAAGAAGAAAACGTGCAGTCATAAACAGGAGGCTCAGGTAAGGAGGGTTTGCCTCTTTGTCTCTATTGTAGATCAGGGACCAGACTACATTGTGTTTCTGTTAACAGTTGTGATAGCAGGTCCAAGACCAATCCAAGTAGTTTTAAATCTGGACATAGATCAGGGGAACACAGAGTAGAGTAAATAGTCATTGTAGACACTACAGTGGATACAGGGAAGGAGATACCACGTGGTACGAGAGAAGGGTTACGTAACAGTCGTGTAGAGGATATGGGAGATTAGTGCACAAACAGATCATGTGATCCGCGCTTGACGGGTGACGTGAAGTATATGCAATTGCAGAGAGCACATAATGTGAGATATTCTGCAAAATGGGGTAATAAATATGACATTGATGGTATATTAGACAAAATATCGTTACTGAAACATTGGAATCACTGAAAATGTGATGCAGATGTTCTAGGGTAACCACCTGTCCCACTTTGTGAGGGACAGTCCTCTTGGCCAGTTGTGTCCTGCAAACAAACTGAACAAATGGCAAATGTCCTGATATCTTAGGACAAAGATTTCTCAGATATCTTCTTAAATGGTAGCATAAAACAGTAATTTTGTATCTGAAACACCAAAATATCATAATAAACAGAATAAGCAACTCAAATGCTACAAGAATAGGTTGCTCTCCTGGCAAAAAGTGAATTGCTGTCCTTTGTACTGGCTGTGGGTATGTTTTGCCCTGCCAAATTACACGTTCCTAACACTAATGTCCCACCTTGTGCATTTGAAAAGGTGGCAACCCTAAGATGTGCAGGCGAAAAACAGCGACAATTGGGTATCCGCAAGCACATAGGTGGATTGAGGTAGTGAACCAAGGGAACAGAACACTAGAAATGCGAAAGCATCATACATACACAAAGAAGATAATAATACAGTAGTAGCGACAGCCCCCCCCCCTACCACCTCCGATACCACATCCAGGATATGAAGCGGGAGGGCAGGCTAGTCCCCCCCCACGTTATCCTGTGGCAACAGAGGTATCACAACGACCAAATGTAAGAGAAGCTATTGAAACCACATCCCGAACTCGTAACATACCTAGGGACACTCAAGTAAGAAGACAGTCACTAGAACAGAGTGAGGATATCTGTCAATTAATTGAAGTACCGAACCCTCATGCAGGACAGGAAGGCCAGGACCCAACTCCCTTAGTGTATAGACCGTGGACACCAGAAGATATCTGTAAAGTCACAGAGGGAATTCCCCATCTACAAAGTAATCACTATTCACCATGCAATACCCCTGTATCTTCTGATAGAAAAGCAAAGGGGAATGGCGGATGGTACAGGATTTACAAGCTGTAAATCATGTAATAATACCTAGGGTACCGATGGTGCCAGACCCACACACTATATTGAATGCTATGAACCCGCCACAGAAGTATCTTACCGTGGTACATATAAGCTATGCTTCCTTTTCAATACCTATACATCCAGATAGTCCGTATTGTTTTGCATTTACATTCAGGGTAACAGATACAGCCATACCCGGCTATCGCAGGGATACTGTGAAAGTACAACGATATTCGCACAGGAGATGGCTAGCAACATTCCGGTGTTTACTCCACCCGAGCCAGTCAAGTTCTACTTTATGTGGATGATATTCTGCTTGCGGCCCCTACCCAGCAGCAATGTAGGGAAGATACAATAGCATTATTGAAATAGTCAGCAGAACAGGGACATAAATTAAGCAAGCATAAATTGCAACTACAGAGAATACAGGTCAAGTACCTGGGATATGTGGTATCCAAGGAGGGTAGAACATTACATGACGATAGGAAGGCAGCAATTTCACAAGCACCCAAGCCAACTACCAAGAAGGGAATGATGTCCTTCCTGGGCCGACTAACATTTGTCAAAGCTGGTTACCAAACAATGCTTTGGAATCTGCTCTATTGTCTGCTTTAATCTTTAATACACCTATGGCAGCACAACATATACTACACTGGATTCCAGTAGCAGAAACAGCTTTCTGCAGACTAAAACGATTGATAGCTTCAACATCTGTATTAGGTCTCCCGAATAATCATAACAGATGTTGTCAGACTGTAGATTGTAAGCAGGGATATATGACGTCAGTCTTGACGCAACAGCATGGAAGTAAGCAACCCCCCATAGCTTACTACTCATCGCAGTTGGACACTGTGGCATGGTCAGTGCCACATTGTGTACAGGCAGATGTTGCAGCACCCATGGCAGTACAGGCCTCGGCCTTAATGTTATTATTCCACCCTCTCACTGTGAGAGTGTCTCATGCAGTTGCGATCATTCTGCTGCAAGAGAAAATAGCATTCCTGACCCGTGCTAGACATCTGTCTTGTTTGACCATAACCCTGAGTCAACCTCATATGGTGATTGAACGTTGTACAACATTAAACCTATCAACGTCACGTCCGACACCTGTGTATGGCACACCACACAGTTGCCTATATGAAATGGAGGAAATAACTCCACACAGACAGGATATCACTGATATACTCTTAGATGATGCAGAGGTGACAGTTTATGTGTACGGATCATGTAGAAAGAGTCCTACAGGAAAGAATCAAGTAGGTTATGCAGTAGTTATTGATAATGAGATTGTAGAAGCCCAACCCCTGCAGCATAACGTGTCTGCTCAAGCAGCAGAATCGATAGCTTTAACACGTGCTTGTACTCTAGCGAAAAACTGATGTGTGGACATTTATACCGATAGTCAGTATGTTGTCTGTACAGTGCATGTTTATGAGCAGCAGTGGAAGAATAGGGCAATGATAACATCCACCGGTAAACCGATTAATCATGCGCAATTGATCTTGAATGCATTAGATTCCATTCAGTTACCCACTAAAGTAGCTAATTGTAAATGTGCAGCTCATACAAAGCAACAGGATAACAGTAGGAAAGGTAAGGCACGAGCTGATGCAGCTGCAAAACAAGCAGCCTCACAGTTGGAAAGTGTCTGTTTGAATGAGGAATGACAATCCTCAGACATTCTAGATGTAGAAATGTTACAAACAATGCAAACATCAACTACGAAAGCAGAAAAGCAGACGTGGGTATGACGAGGAGCAATCCTTGAAGACGGACTGTACATATCCACAGTGAGAAAGCCAATATTAACGTCTAATGTATTCAGATATGTGGCTTTGTTGAGCCATGGGTAGAGCCATGTCTCAACAGGGGGGATGGTACAGTTGGTTAACAGAATATCCCTAACATACGGAATTAGGAACCACATACAAACATCATGAGCAGCGTGTCATATTTGCAGTAAACATCATGCACAGGGAGCATTTAAACCGAAGGGAGTGGGTTTACCTACACCACCATAACCGCTCCGTACTATTTGTATGGAGTTTATACAGCTGAATAAATGTGAAGGGAAGAAATACTGTTTAGTGATTATAGATATATTATCAAAATGGGTAGAAGCATTCCCAACCAGGAATCCGGATGCAGCAGCAGTGGCAAAGGTCCCAGTAAAATAAAGTATCCCTAGATCTGGCATACTGTAAAGAAGCTACAGTGACAATAGAACACATTTTGTGAACCAGACAATCCAGCAACCTGGGGATTATTTGGTATTTCCATGAATATAAATTGCATGTACAACCCACAGTCAGCATGACTGGTGGCGCGTACAATGGGATCCCGAGAAATAAGTTGAGGAGGTTGGTGGGTGACACCCAGACGAGTTGCATTTGCTGTCTACCTCTAGCATTGCTGAGCATGACAACAGTTCCAAATGTAAAGTGTTTGACCCCTTCAAGTAGTATTTGGAATGGCATATCATGTGCCAGAGTGGAAAGCTGTCATGCCTGCAGAGCTGGAGGTCGATGGCTCATTAGCAGGTGACATGAGAGGATTGTTAACCAATAACACTGTTTTGCAGTTAAAGTCTTTTACAGATAAAGAGCAAGCGAAGCCGGACGCATAGCTGACTCCAGTATCCTGTGTGTATTTCACTGTTATCCAAATAAGATAATTGCCGAGTCCAACGTGTGAAGGTCTGTACCAGGTACTGTTGGCAACGCCTACTGCAGTAAAGTTTGCGGAGAGGTCGCCCTGGGTTTACCTCACATTTTTCAAACCAGTAAAGGATATCAAGTCTGATTTACATCTTGTAGCTGATATACCATAGAGACTGAATCACCCGGGCCAGACTGTATAACAATACAAAGCAACCCCAAAGACATTTGGTTTACTGTCCTACTGATCATACACCTATTAACCATGTTTGTGTTGACTTTACATTTGCTGGGACCTTACCTGCATATAACTACACAGATACAAATAGTGATACGTGATGAACTGGCCACAGAGTGGCATCCAAACTTCAACACATACCTAGGCATGACGCTGTGCATGTACAGACTATGAACATTTTAAATTGCTGTGTTTGTACTGCCATACCTACATCATATGGAGGACTTCCGATGTATGTTGTCCCCTTGGGGATAGATTGAGACTTGTGAATATTTACACTTTGATACAGGTTCTGTGAGATCACAGGACAAAGTGGCACTGTACTTACCTGTTACACAAAAAGGAATTGTTTGTTTTCATAAACATGATACAGTTCAAGTTGGTGGGAGTATTTGTAACATAACTGTGTCTTACAAATGTCATATAACAGCCAAAGATCACAGTACTAGTTGTAGCACCATTCATGATTTGTATTGAAGCTTCATGAGAACAACGTGGAAAGATGTGCAGAAACATCCTGAATTGTATAAACAGTCCTCTGTTATAGACAGGAAAATGTTACATGCAGAGTTAACCCGCATCAGTAGTAAAGTAGAATATTGTTATTTTGTTTGTGGGAAAAAGCCTACCAATGGTTACCTGAGAATTGGTCCGCAGTTGTTTTTGGGTTATCTGGCTCCAGTCACATGACATACTGCACAATTGCCTCTGGGTACGAAACTAACTATAAGACATATAGCTCAAGAACTGGGAACACAGTCGAGAAACCTACTAATCCAGTGGGTGAAATGGAAGCTGTTCTGAAAATCCATTCTTCTGCAAGAGATAAAGGAATATTGACTCATATGGACTTGAGTGACAGCGTTATATCCTGGGCTGGAACACTCCCAGCTTGTGGAGTACTGAAATCAATCAGGAACAGAGGAAGTTGTCAAAACCTGTCGGAGGAATGAGCAATGTGACTTTTCGCCTTGAACTTGTGACTGATGAACTGCCTGCAATGCGAACTGTTGTGCCACAAAACGTAATAGCGCACGACTGCACCCTGGCGGCGTAGAATTGGTACGCGCGCTTATCAAAGAAGACCGCTGTGTCTAAGTACCACATAATAAGAACAATATCAACGCCCACCTAGAGGTAATACAGCAGGTGTCATCCATGGCGGAACCAGGCCCAAACCCACTGACGAACCATTTCCACAAACCATTTGGTGGATGGGGTTCAGTCATACTGAATATCTTGATTGCCATTTGTGTTGTTCTGCTCATATTGGGAGCATGTGTCTGTTGCGGATACTTTGCATGTAAGTATTAGTCAGGACTCTGTCGACGATTTGTAACCGAGACTATGTATCAAGACCTGTAGTGGTATTTGTTAATACAAAATGAAATCCTTTCTGAAATGTACAACAAATGACTTGCCTAGTTAAACGATCCAGAGAGGAAGAGGCTAGGGAATGAAATAATGTTGTATATGTTTCTGGATAGAATAGAAGCAATCAAAGGAGGGAGAATGTTAGCAAAATATATATTTAAACATATATATGACGTGCTAGTTTAGAAGCAAATAGTGTATAATGCATATTATTCTATTTTACAATATGGCAGTAGAGCTTATCATGCATGTAATTGCCTGTAGTGTAGCTGCAGTGTGATTGAACCCTGACCCTGGCAGTAACCAGTGCAGCAGGTGTATGTCATTCAGCATTAGTCATCTGCTGGGTTAGAGAATAATAAATGTATGTACAGGTATATCTGTCATCCTTCCACTGAGGAGGATGGCCTTGTGAGCTCTATCTAAGACAGAGTACAGCTGCTCACCAGAGAGACAAAGGAACCTAGTAGGAAATGAAGTGACGACCGGATCTGAACAGTCTTGGAACCTTGACAGAGCAGAATTTACCAAGGACATTCTAATTGACTATGTGGCTCGCAAGGCTGTGCTATCCTCATGGGAAAACATTTAATAAGCATTACCTTAGCACTGTTGTAGGAATACAATATTGTGGACTATAGTGATGTAAATGCCCTGTGACTGACCACATCATTAAGGTGTGCAAAAGATGATTGTTATCACAATACTCATACAGCTGTTACTTGTATAGAGTAAGACAAAACTCTAAACTTGTACTGCATAGTTATTTGCCTCCTGGTGCACAGTAGTAAAACGTTGTTAATCTGAGCTTCCTGTGTTATTGACTGTCATTTTGAAAAGACGAATGAGTGTTACAGTTTGATTTAAACAACGTAATTGACAGATGTGTATGTTCTAGCATGGGAATAGGTCAAGCCAACCACCACAATCACCATGTGTACCACATACAAACAGCCAGTAACACGCAGTAGTAGTGCATGAAGGCATACACGACTGTGGGAATAGTACAGGACATATGGCACGTGCCAAGTGCAGATGCATGACACAAACCCCAGGATGGGTGTCCCTGCAAAGAGGAACATGTGCCAACCACACCTCCCACAGATGTAACACGAATAAAAACACATGCCAAACACACAGAAACACTACCGTCCAACACACGACTGCAACGGAGGCTGGTCAAACACCAACATGAAGCATGCACAAACAGGGACTTGTGTAATTGTTGCCTTAACACCCCCATAGGCCAAAGAAGAATAGAATGGACATATGCATGTAATGTTGTGAAGGATGTGTGGTAGTCCTCAGTATCACAGTGTTAGGGACACAGATACACTGTCATCAACTGTGACGTATGTGCACTGTAGACAGCATACCTGCAAGTAATACAGAGGACAATCATGTGCCACAGAAATATACACTTGAGAAAGAGGATAGGGATAGACAAGTGTAAATGGGACAAACTATGAATATAGGTTCATACGTCCATAGGTACAGGGTAGGCCATCGACCCAGGTTCAGCCATAACACTACACCATAGTTAGGATTACTTTGCCAACCTTCTGTGCCGGAGATAAAATACTTATGATATTGCTGTACCTCTGTCAAGCAGTGATAATGATGTAATCCCCGCCTATATCTGCAATTCCCCATCCAATGGACAACATACCCCGAACAAGGCTAGGAAGGATCTCTGTCTCACATGTACTGCGATGTAGATCCACAGCATTGTGAGTGTCCGGGTGACATATGTGTCACTCCAACACATCCCATTAATGACCGTGACAAGGTTCATGTCACCTGCCCTTGTGGTTCTGAGGGATGCAGATACAGTAGGTGAAGCATAGACATGACATATGGGTTGACATGGCCTCGTATGTCAGGCACAGGTCAACACTAAACAACAGGTATGTGACTGAATGGGGCAGGGGTCCTACAAGTGGGGCAGCATTACACAAATCCATGTCACCCTGCATCTGTATGACAATTAACCTATGAGGCCTTCCCAGCTGCTGTAGGTGTCGGGTCAGATACTCTCCGAATGGGGCAATGTAGTAAATCATAGGTGTAACACGTAATGGGTACAAGGAGACAATGACCTACCCTGATGTAGATGTGAATCCCTGCACAAACAGGTGGGCAATGTAGAAGTCCCACCGAACCACGATAGCAACGTGTGTGTTGAACGAATGGTGACCGACAAACTCTGTCCCCTGATCCCTGGTAATCACCCCTGCGCCCAGTGGACAGCCACCTATATGCTGGACAGGGGTGACCTAGTACTCCTCGACAGGTATGATGTTGCATTACTTAGCATTTAGCTGTGGGACATGTCCCTGACAGCAGATATGCATATCTGGGAGGCCCCTTTGAAGGATATCTGTGTCAGATGTCCGTCCCACTATGGCACCTGTTTCGCAGTCATCTACAAACAATGTTGCCCATAACACCCCTGTGTGTGCCTGTACTGTGGAAATGTAGATGTATGAGAGGAGTGGACCCAGGAAGGGCCCCATGGGACACCGCTATGACAGGCAGTAGGTCTGACATGCTGCCAGCAACTATGACCGTGTGGGTTGTGTCACATAGACAGTTTACAACACATCCTGTGATGTACGTGTTCACATCCCAGCCAATGGGTTTATCAACGATACCTGAGGGGGGTAATGTGTTGAAGGCCTTTGCCAGGTCGAGGTAGGCTGTATGGACTGCAAGACCCCATCAATGGCGTCCGTGACTGTCCCGAAAATGTCAACCATGCTTTAAAGGCATGAACCGCCCCTGAACAAGCCAAACCGTGTTGGATGCAAAGTATGCATGTCCCCTATGCCTTCATCTACGAGCCGCAGTATGATCCCTCCCCATGTCTTTGCAGATAGGTCTCCTCATGGTAATGGGACAGTAATAACCAGGGTCAGTGGAGGCATTGGCCCTGTGACGTGGGACTACAGTTGCCGTGCGACACAACCTGGGTACGTTACCTGAGGTGAGGCTACAAAGAAATAGCTGTCCTAACTGTGGGTCTAATTCCTCAATGAGATAGTGGAGTACACAGTCGGGTCACCAGCTGGTCTCATGGATGCTATGTCCACTACCCTGGAGAGAGCATGTCCCACCCGTGTGTCACAGAACATTTGGGGACCACAAACCGCTGGTACAGACATCTCCTCATGTGGGGGGGGTGTGGAGATGTCCTCACCGAACTTGTCAGCCCGTATTTTGGCAATGTGTGTATGTTGAGTAAACTCCACATCTTCGTGAACCCAGTCAGAGCATATGTGGGAGTGACCTCCCAGGTGTCGAGCATAGCAAATGAAGGTGGTATGATTGTCAGCCAGGTCCATGTAGGTATATCTGTGGAACGTGCCCTGACCATGTCATGACAGCGTGTAGCTCTACACATATGATGACCAAGGGTGTCATACCTCACAAGGTGTCTGCTCCGCCTTGTAGTAGCCACCTCCTCTTGTTGTACAGCCTGTGTATGGCTGGGGTACACCACACTGGATGCTTGGCATTGGTACAATGAACCACAGTTGGGTAAGGGAATGCCTGGTTCATGCAGTCCTGTAGGTACTGGTAGACGGCATATGTGAGTGATGCAGTGGCTGCAGTACTGTCGACCACTGGCTCAGGGTCCTTAAAGGAGACCACAGTAGTGTGCAGAATTGGGAAGTCTGCCTCTGAGCAAGCAATGTGTATGGTAACCGGCAACACTCACAGCAACGGATGCCAATAGCAGACGCCATTGTCCAAATAACATAGATTACCTTCAGCATGACAATATGTATTATCATACATGTATTGACACGTGTCTGCTAATTACAATTGCAAATGGCCGGTAAGACCGGGCTAAAGTTCCCGTGATTTACCTAGTCTGGAGGTGTTGTTCCGACAATAAAGTGGCGATACCTCCCAACCGTGACCTCTGGGGATTAATTAAAGCGGTTGTTAACCTGCAACATTGGATGTACACCATTGGGTTCTGGTCTCGGAAAACATGGTTCCTGTAGCACTACACAGTATGGGTAGTCAAGCAGACATCCGCGATTGTTGAACACACAGCATCAGTCAAACCCACTGGCCACAAGGACACAGTCCGACAAGCTCTACACTTTACATATGCACAGTGGTGTCCATTGTAGGACCCAAAAATTTATTAAAGGAATGCGTGCCCGCTTCCATCATCACCTACATGAACTCATTGTCGTGACCACGTCACAGCCACACATATGCACCGCAAGCGTGTTTAATGTTGATGATAGCTGTCCATGAAATGCAGCACATATGCACAGAAATACCCAGGGTACCGGGTCCATAGAAGTGCGTCCACATCACAGTCCCGCACACATGAAGGATGTGTAATGGGTACTGTCGACTGTTGCAGTCAAGGGATCCTGGGTATGTAGAAACTGGGCTCGGTGTTGTTTCGCAGGTAATCCTTTGTCCCGCCCGGTGGGAGGGATGTGCGTAGCACCTGCCTTACTCTCCACTAATAATGCAAACCATCCACCGGAGAATGCTAAATGCAGGTGTGAAATGTGTACAGCCCTATACTAGTGTCCAGTAGGCAATTCTCATGGATGGACAAGCGTACGGCCAAGATGGCACCCACAACTGCAAACCCGGGGAAATTACACAGCCGCAGTAAGGCATAACACAGGAAATATACATAGGGACTACAGTTGACATTCCACATACAAAGTTGGACCGCCGTGCCAACACCGGCGTACACAGCACTCAATCTGCCAGCAACAAAATGAGGAGCACCCGCTACCATACAGCGGAACAGATGTGCGACCTGTGGAACACATACTAATGGCACACCCACAACGTCAAGTAGGATATGTAAACTATGGCATTCCCACCTATGAAGACAACATGGTTAAATGAATACATAGGTGATCAACATGTTCCAGTGGTGTTATGTTGAAAATACAGTGACGGATATGTCCTATTGGGATGTCTGAGGTTTATTTGAAGCAGTTGCTAACCAGCATCTTTGGATGTATAACATGTGTTCACAGTACTAAATCACCTGGTTACGTAGCACCACGTAGAATGGGTAGTCAAACAGACATCCGCGATTGGGGAACATACAGCAGCAGTGAAAAGCACTGGCCAGTTGGACACAGTCCAGCAACATCTAACTTGACATATGCACATTGGTGTCCATTGAAGGACCCAAAATACATTCTCACAGAACCCACTCCAGCCGTGTCCGAACAACAGACGATGATATAGCCGTGACTACGGCACAGTTAGACATATGCACCACCAGCGTGTTTAAGGTTGCTGACAAGAGTCCATGAAATGCAGGACATATGAACAGAAATACCCAGATCGACGTGTCCATACATGCGCCCACATCCCAGTCCCGCACGCATGAAGGATGTGTAATGGGTACTGTCGAGGGTTGCAGCCATGGGATTTTGGGTATGCAGAAATGGGGCTCTGTGTTGTCTGGCAGATAATCCGTTGTCCCGTCGCGTGGGAGGGATGTGGGCGTAGTACCTGCCTTACTCCCTACTAATAATGCAAAGCATCCACCGGAGAATGCTAAATGCAGGCGTGAAATGTGTACAGCCCTATACCAGTGTCCAGTAGGCAATTCACATGGATGGACAAGCGAATGAACAAGAATGCGCCCCTAACTGCAAACCCGATGGAATTACACTGCCGCAGTAAGGCATTACACAGGTAATACACATAGGGACTACACTTGACATTCCCCATACAAATAACACAGAGACCCAGATGAGAAAGTCCAAAGCAAAAATGAGGTACTGTAGAAACGGCGGTGACCACCAGAGCCCACCAGGAATTAAATGCAGTCACCATAGTTTATTGCAGCGCTTTTCGTCTGCTTCATAAGCAGACTTCTTCAGAATACATACAATGCAGTTCAATTTACTACATTTAAAACCCTGAATTGGGCAGTAAATAAGATGTGCTAAGTATTAATTAAATGCCTGAAAGGCGAACAAGCTAAAAAGTCTACTCGGGTTACAGATTGCACACAGTGAGTAAATCAGACATTGCTTCAACATGTACATTCTTCCGCGAAAATAATACTATAGGTATTAATATGAAAGAAGACCCAACATAATGTTTTCCAAGTGTCTGAGTGTATACGTTACATATATATGTTCTAGAGATTGTGCCAATATATTAATAGAAGTAGAGACACCTAGTAATATAAATGAACCCTAATATATAGAGATAAACACTATGATTATGACTAATGTAAAATATATCAATGGAATGTAAAGATTAAAAATGTGGTAAAGTAAATATTCATTTACAAGGTTAGTTGAATAAAGCAATTCAGACATCCTTGTCAAAATACTAAAACAAGGCCAGCCAGGTGCTCTGTCTCACATGTACTGGGATGTTGTTCCACAGCATAGTGAGTGTCTGGGTGATGAATGTGTCCCACCAGCACGTTCTATTAATGACAGTGCCAAGGTGTACGCCACCTGCCCTTGTGATTCTGAGGGATCTAGATTCTTTAGGTGAAGCATAGTCATCAACCGGGTTCGACCTGGCCTTGGATGCCAGGCACAGGTCACCTCTGGGCAAGTGGTATGCGACGGAATAGGGATGGAACCCTTTCAGTTGGTCAGCATAACACATATTCCTGAGACCCTGCATCTGCTTGTGGAAGAACTGTCGGGCCTTTCCAGCTGCTGCAGGTGTCGGGTCACAGACATTCTGAACGGGCATTGTACTCAATCATAGGTGTAATGAGTGATGAGTACAAGGGGACAATGACCTCTCCTGATGTAGATGTGAATGCCTTCATGATCAGGTGGCCAATGTAGAAGGTCTATCTAACTACGTTAGCAATGTGTGTGTCGAACAAACGGTTACCGACAACACGGGTCCCCAGATCCCTGGTAACTCCCTCTGTGCTCAGTGGATTGCCACCTATATGGTAGCTAGGGTAACCTCGCTCTTCCCAAGGGTATGACTATGCATTTCCTGGCATTTAGCTGTAGGCCATGTCTCTGGCACCAGTTATCCATAGCTGTGAGGCCCTTCTGAAGGATATCTGTGTCAGATGTGTGTCCGACTATGGCACCCGGTTTGCAGTCATCTGCAAACATTGTCAGCCATAACCCCCCTGTGTTTGCTTGTACTTTTGAAATGTAGATGCGGAAAAATAGTGGACCCAGGACTGAGCCCCTGAACACCTGTGACTGGCTGTGAGTATGACATGGCGCCAGCAACTATGACCGTGTGGGTTCTGTCACTTAGTTAGTTTGCAACCTCTCTGGCGAAGTATGTATTTACATTCAAGCAGACGGGTTTATCAATGATACCTGAGGGTGGTATTGTGTTGAAGGCCTTTGCCAGGTCTAGGTAGGCTGTATGGACTGCTTTGCCCTCATCAATGGCCTTGGTGACTGATCCTAAAAAGTCAGACACGCTTAAAAGGCATGATCTGTATTTGACCAAGCAAAACTGGGTTGGATCCAAAGTATGCAAGTCCCCTATGTCATTATGTATGACTTCCATCATGATCCTTCTCCATGGCTTTGCAGATAAGGCTTGTCAAGCTAATGGGATGGTAATTACCAGGGTCAGTGAATGCACCATCCTTGTGAAGTGGGACTACAGTTGCCTTGTGCCACTACTTGGGTACGTATCCTGAGGTGAGGCTACGGTTAAACAGCTGTCCTAACTGTGGGTTTAATTCCCCATTGAGTTCATGGAGTACACAGCTGGGACACCATCTGGTCCCATGGATGCTGTGTTTACTGCCTTGGAGAGAGCATTTCACACCTGTGTGTCACAGAAGTTCCAGGATCTACAATCCTCTGGTATAGATATCTCTCCATGTGGGGGTGAGGGGGGGGGAGAAGTTAGCACCGAACCTGTCGTCCATTATGTTGGCAATGTGTGTAGGTTCAGTCATCCTCACATCATTCTGAACCCAGTGTGAGCATATCTGGGAGTGTCCTCCCAGGTGTTCAACATAGCTAAAGAAGGCCTTATGATTGTCTGTCGAGTTCTTGTTGATTCCTCTGTTGAATCTCCCCCTGGATGATTTCCTGACAGCCTGTAGGTTTTCACATACAATGAGCAAGGGTGTCTTACCTTACAAGTATTCCACTCTATCTTGTAGTAGCTACCTCCAGTCGTTCTAGAGCTTGTTCATGGCTGGGGTCCACCAGACTGGATGCTTGGCTTTGGTACAAAGAGTCTCAGTTTTGTATGGGATTGCCTGACTCATGCAGTCCTGTAGGTGCTGGTGGAAGGCATATGTACGTAATTCAGCGGTTTGAGTAATGTTTACCACTGGCTCAGGGGCCTCAAAGGAGACCACAGTAGTGTTCAGAAGTGTAAATTCGGCTTTTGAGAAAGGTATATGTATGGTAACCAGCACCACACACAGCATTGCATGCCAATAGCAGAAGCTATTGTAGGTTGTCCAAACACAGGTGTGGAACATCATAGCAATAAACCACGCCTGGATGTGGGTAATGCTAGATATACTCACGGCAGACGTGGTGCGTTCCCGAGTCCGACGCCCGAGGGACCACACACATATGCGGCCTTATGCATAGGCCAACTAGGCAGCCTCCTAGGGCGCCGCCTACCGGGCACATTTCAAGCTTTTATTTTGTGTAGGTAGACCAGGACGGGGTAGCGGGTGATGTGGCGGTGGCATCATGGAGTACTTCTGCCTAGGGCACCACGTGACCTAAGGCCACTCTTGCCGTGGGTAAATACAGCAGTACCCACACCCAGACGCAGGTCATTGCTAGTATGACATATCATCTATGGCAAGAAACCATATATTCCCCAGACATAATGGCACAGCATAATGCCTGTCCGCCGCCTAAACGCCGACATACGCCACCCACGGTGTGGACGCACTGCGCGAGATGTCCGCTACTAATGTCGACACTGTCTCGCCTGTGAAACAAAGTCACCATAGCGATTCAATACTAAACAGCGACGGAGAGGCCGATGTCCCCGCTGCTGAGCTGTTCAACCTGTTCCGCCATGTTAAATGTGTGTAGCAGAGCGGGACTGGCCCAAACTAAGCAACGGACATGTCCGTGGCTCAGTGAAAGCCATCACGCAATATTAAACCCATGTAATATGGCGAGACAGGTCATGAATACCGAGGGTTACTAATGGAAATAGGTCCGTTCGACCAGACCGTGTTCAATTACTATAACAACATCGACAACGGGTACGCCGGCCAATCAGCGCACACGGGTAGGAATTATGGGGGGGGGGGACATGGTATCATAGACACGGACAAACCGTGGCCATGTGACTCATCTAACATTCGTACACGGTCAGGGCAGTTCCGTACACTGGGCGGACAAGAGCAAACCCAAAGCACCAGAGGGACATCCTGACCATCGAAGGCCTGTATGCGTTGGGGATATAAGCCCCTGTGATCTGAACATCCCTGCGGTCAAGACATATGCATCCTGGGCCATGAACGGGAGGGAATAAGGAATGTTTAACATGTAGTACCGCACCTTTCCCAGCAGGAGAAGGGATGCCAGTGACGTGCGTGAGTGCGGGGGGGGGGTGGGGGGGGATATGTAAATGTAGCTAAGTACCATGGGTATGCATATTAATGACACCGAACAGCTAACGGTAGTGGTCACAGTAACCGCAAACGTGAATGCAGTCCTGTTTGAATTACGACTATGGAACATATAAATGTGAACGTGTACGTAATGCGTCCATGCTGCAAAGACTGTTACTTGTATAAAGGTGTACGTGCGTTCCGCACACGTCCGTCAACCGGATCACAGATATGTTACCAGAATAGTCACAACTAACACAGACCACGTAACCACACAGGGCCAGTAAACATATGGAGACAGAATACGGATATGCATGTGCGCCTGCGCCAGAAACCACAATTAGGAAATGCACGTGCGCTGTGCGTGTGTGATCCCCTCGAAGCAGGGCAGGTTAAGGATGTGTCCTCCACGTCAACCAGACAGGTCTCATAAATGTCAGCCTCTGAAAGTATGGAATCGGGCAATGCCATGTAAAGTACCGTTAGAAATAGTGAGAAACACACGCTATGTGATGAGACAAACATAGAATGTGGATAGAATAACGATGTGTTAGTAGTATGGATTGATGACGGTATGCATCAGTAACCCGACCCACTTGTCAGAAGGTGCCCCTGCACGATTAAGGCGCCCAGTTGGCTCACACTTGTTGACCGGGCTACGCTTGCTGGATATATGTCCAGTGTCAGCAGAGGCCCGTGGAAAAATGCCCCACACACAATCATAGCACAACATACCAAAGTACTCATATATGTAAACAAAAAAGAACAACAATAGAACGTGTCCTGAAAGGACTGGTTACACACAGATCCCAGACGACAGACAGATATATGGCCGGTGGAAGCATCGCCACAATTATGGGATCAGGTCCCTAAAGAAGCAAGAAGGTCACACATGACACGCCAGCGAATTGCCAGATAGACACTGGTCAATGTAACACACAGCAAGATGGAGGGCCAACCAGCCGTACACCATGCCAGAACCTGTACAGCGGAAAGGTATGGCATGGTAATTGATGTGTGTACACAGGTAATCCACAGACAGTAACAAAGAAAGGTATGAAACGAGGGGTTCACATGTATACATCTACACACAGCAGCCCGACGGCCCGTATATATGACGATGGACATAGATTTGTCACCGAAAAGAAGATGTAAACAACTACAGTTCATTCCATTTCATATTGATATAGTTATGATACAGTCATATTCACACGTAACATTGTGACTTTCATTTACATTCATATTTATACATATTATGCTTCAATTGTACTTATTGATTCCATGCTTTGGAATCGTAATGCAACAGTTATACACATTGATATTTCATACCATGATCAACACACTACATTCTAAGGTTTACTCACAACAATTATCAACTATGTGTCAATATACTGATTGTATTGACCAATATTGTAGTTATATAAACACATTGTTGTTGTATTATTGTTTCCATTAAGTAATGTATGCAACACTGACTTGTACATGTCACGTTATCTTCAAGACATGGAGCACTGTCCACTTAACTATGAGCAGGTTTACTGATTAATTGACTTTAAACTGACTCTGAAGGAAGTGTATAAGGGACGACTATGTAATGTATTTCAGATTCGACGTTGACCCATGTTAGTGGGTGTAAGAGCTTAGTATGTTTCGACTGTGGAGTGTATCGTTTCTGTCATTGTCCGCTTTGGCCTGATATATGTTCAAGGATGTCTTTTATGAAGATGACCAGGACTAAAGGTTTGCTGTATTTACGCTTACTGGCACGTGGATATGGATAGGCCAAGTAATACATAATATGGGTAGGCTTAACAGACATCCGCGATTGGGGAACATACTGGCCAGATGTTGACAGTCCAACACGCTCTACACTTTACATATGCACATCGGTGTCCATTGTAGGACTCCAAAAATATACCCATTTGAGACATGAAACAGCTGCGGTCGACCCAGACGGTGTACAGCCGTGACTACGGCACAGCTATACATATGCACCACCAGCGTGTTCAAGGTTGATGACAACTGTCCATGAAATGCAGGACATATGAACAGAAATCCACAGATTGTCGTGTCCATATAAGTGAGTCCACATCCCAGTCCCGCACACATGAAGGATGTGTAATGGGTACCGTGGAGGGTTGCAGCCATGGGATCCTGGGTATGCAAAATTGGGGCTCGTGTTGTTTGGCAGATAATCCGCTGTCCCGCCTGGGAGGGATGTGGGTATAGCCCGTGCCTTACTCCCCACCAATGATGCAAAGCATCCACCAGATAATGGTAAAAGCATGTGTGAAATGTGTACAGCCCTATATTACTGTCCAGTAGGCAATTCCCATGGATGGACAGGTGTACGACCAAGATGGCACCCATAACTGGAAACCTGGTGGAATTACACAGCTGCAGTAAGGCATAACACAGGAAATACAGATAGGGAGTACAGTAGACACTCCCCATACAAAGTCAGACCGCCGTGCGAATACCGCGCATACAGCGCCGATCCGCTAGCAACAAAATGGGGAGCACTCGCTACCATACAGCGGAACAGATGGGCGACCTGTGGAACACATACTAATGGCACACTAACAACGCCAAGTAGGATATGTAAGCTATGGCGTTCCCAGCTATAAAGGAGACAGGCATCAATGGAGACATAGGGATCAACATGTTCCGTGGTGTTATGTTGACAGTACAGTGACGGATATGTCCTATTGGGACGTCTGGGATTTATGTAAACCAGTTGCTAACCTGCATCTTTGGATATACATCAGTTATTTACAGTTCTAACACACCTGTTTTACGTAGCACCACGTAGAATGGGTAGTCAAAGAGACATCCACGATTGGCGAACATACAGCAGCGGTCAAAACCACTGGCCAGTTGGACACAATCCAGCAACATCTACCTTTACATTTGCACATATGTGTCCATTGTAGGACCCAAAATTACATTATAACAGAACGCCGACCAGCCATTTCCGACCACCAGATGATGCGATAGCCGTGACTACGGCACAGTTAGACATGTGCACCGCCAGTGTGATTAAGGTTGATGACAGGTATCTATGAAATGTAGGACATATGAGCAGAAATCCACAGATCGCCGTGTCCATACATGTGCGTCCACATCCCAGTCCCGCACACATGGAAGGTGTGCAATGGGTACTGTCGGGGGTTGCAGCCATGGGATCGTGGGTATGCAGAAATGGGTGTCGGACTTGATTGGCAGAAAAGCCGTTGTCCCGCCTGCAGCGGTGTGTGGGTATGGCATATGCTACTCCGCACTGATAATGCAAATCATCTACCTGAGAATGCTAAATACAGCTGTGACATGTGTACAGCCCTACACCAGTGTCCATGAGGCAGTTCCCATGGATGGACAAATGTACGTCCAGGACGGCACCCATAACTGCACACCTGGCGGCATCCCACAGCTGTAGTAAGGCAGAACACAGGGAACACATTTAGGAGTACAGCAGACACTCCACATAGAATGTCAGGCCGCCGCGTAATACCGGGCGACACAGCTCTCAACCTGCCAGCAAGTGACTGGGGATCACCGCTTGCATACCGCGGAACAAATGTGCGACCTGCGGAACACATACTGATGGCACGCCCACAACGTGAACTAGGATGGTTATAGGATGGTTAAGCTATGGCGCACTCCACATATAAACAACATGCTTCTATGAATTTATAGGATCTACATCTTTCGCTCATGTAAAGTTGACAAAACAGAGGCGGAGTGTCCCAATGGCATATCTGCAGAAAGGTGAAAGCAATTGTTAGCTTGCAACATTGGAATTACACCATTTGGGTACAGTGGCGGATAACCGGTTCACGTAGCACTACATAATATGGGTACTCAAACAGACATCCGTGATTGCTGAACATACGGCAGCAGTCAGACCCACTGGCCAGATGGACACAGTACAATAGGTTCTACACTTGACATATGCACATTGGTGTCCATTGTAGGACCCAAAAATTATCCGAATGCAATGTGAACAGGCGGCGATCTAGAGAACCAGAAGACCTGATAGCCGTGACTACGGCACAGCCACATATGTGCACCACCAGCGTTTTCAAGGTTGATGACAAGTGTCCATGACATGCAGGACATATGGATCGGACTCCCAGGTTGCCGAGTCCATAGACGCGGCCCACATCCCATTCACGCATACATGGAGTATGTGCAATGGGTACCGCCGAGGGTTGCAGACATGGGATCGTGGGTATGCAGAAATGGGGCTGTGTGTCGAGTGGCAGATAATCCGTCGCATCGCCTGTGGGAGGTATGTGGGTATAGCACATGCGTTACTCCACAATAATAATGCAAATCATCCACCGGAGAATGCTAAATGCAGCTGTGATATGTGTACAGCCCTCTACCAGTGTCCAGTAGCCATTCCCCATGGACGGACAAACGTTCGGTCAAGATGGCACCCATAACAGCACATCTGCTGGGATCACACAGCTGTAGTAAGGCAAAACACAGGGAATACAGATAGGGACTACAGTAGAGACTCCACATACAAAGTCAGACCGCTGTGCCAATACCGCGACACAGCACTCTTTTTCCCAGCAAGTGAATGGTGATCACCGCTGCCATACCGCGGAACAAATGGGCGACCTGCGGAACACATACTAATGGCACACCAACAACGTCAAATAGAAAGGGTATAGGATGTTAAAGCTATGGCATACACACATATAAAGAACATCCTGCAATGAATCAATAGGTTATACATGGTTTCTTCGTGTTAATGTGACAATACAGAGGCGGGAATGTCCCAATGGGATATCTGCGGATTAGTGAAAGCAATTGTTAGCCTGCATCATGGGAACTACACCATTTGGGTTCAGTGGCGGAAGACCCGGTTTACGTAGCACTACATAATATGGGTACTCAAACAGACATCCGTGACTGCTGGACATGCAGCGGAAGTCAAACACACTGGTCAGATGGACACAGTCCACTATGTTCTACACTTTACATATGCACACTGGTGTCCAGTGTAGGACCCAAAAATTTATCCTTACGCAATGCAACCTGCTGGGAGCGGGACAACCAGATGAAGCGGCAGCCGTGACTACGGCACAGCTACATATATACACCACCAGCGTGTCCAAGGTTAATGAGAACTGTCCATGAACTGCAGGTGATATGCACATGAATCCCCAGATTGTCCAGTCCATACAGGTGCGTCCACATCCCATTCCCGCACACGTGGAGGATGTGCAACGGGTACTGTCGAGGGCTGCAGCCATGGGATCGTGGGTATGCAGACATGGGTCTCGGTGTTGATTGGCAGATGATCCGTTGTCCCGCCCGTGTGAGGGATGTGGGTATGGCACATGCGTTACTCCGCACTAATTATGCAAATCACCCACCGGAGAATGCTAAATGCAGCTGTGAAATGTGTACAGCACTATACCAGTGTCCATTGGATGGACAATCGCACGGCCAAGATGTCACCCATAAATGCAAACCTGGTGGAATGACACAGCTGTGGTAAGGCACAACACAGGGAATACAGATAGGGACTACAGTAGAGACTCCACATACGATGTCAGACCGCCGTATAATACCGCATACACAGCACCCAATCTGCTAGAAGGTGAATGGGGATCACTCGCTACTATACCGCTGGAACACATGGCCGACCTGTGGAACACATACTAACGGCACACCAACAACGTTAAGTGGGAAAGTCATAGGATCCTGACACTATGGCGCTCACGCTTATGAAGAACATCCGTCAATGATTTAATAGGATCTACATTCTTTGGTTGTGTCCGTGTGCCGATACTGTGGCGGACATATCCTAATGGGACATTGAGGATGACCTAAAGCTTCTCCTAGCCTGCATCATTGGATCTACACCATCCGGTTTCGCTTTAGAATACCCTGGTCAACGTAGCACTACATAATATGGGTAGCAACCACACATCCGCGATGGGGGAACATACAGCAGCGGTCAAACCCACTAGCCAGATGGACACAGTCCAACAAGGTCTACACTGTACATGTGCACAATGGTGTTCATAGTAGGGCCCCAGAGATTCATCCGCATGCAATGTCAACCAGCCACGATCGGGAGACCAAATAACTGACAGCCGTGGTTCACGGTACAGCCAGACATATGCACCCCCAGCGTGTTCAGGGTTGATGACAGCTGTCCACAGAGGGCGTGACATATGTACAGATATTCCCATATTGTAGAGCCCATAGATGTGCGTCCACATCCCATTCCCGCACACATGCAGGATGTGTAATGGGTACCGCCGAGGGCTGCATCCATGGGATCCTGGGTATGCAGTAACGGGCTCGGTGTTGTTTGGCAGATAATACGCTGTCCCGCACCATGGGAGGGATGTGGGAGTAGCACGTGCCTTACTCCCCACTGATAGTGCAAAGCATCCACCGTCTAATGCGAAATGCAGGTGTGAAATGTGTACTGCTCCATACCAGTGTCCAGTAGACACTCGCGAGGGATGGACAAGCGTAGGACCGAGATGGCACCCATAACCGCGAACTTGGTGTAACCACACAGCTGCAGTGAGGCATAACACAGGTAATACAGATGGGGAAACCAGTAGACACTCCACATACAAAGCCAGACCGCTGTGCCAATACCGGCATACACAGCTGTCAATATGCCAGCACCGAATGGGGTTCACACGCCCCGCATCGCTGGAGACATGGGTGACCTGTGGAACACATACCAATGGCACAATATCAACGCCAGCTAGGAAAGCCATACGATGGTGAAACTATGGCGTCCCCACCAATGAAGGACATCCTTCTGTGAAGTAATACTGTTAATGTCAATTGACCATGGAATACACATAATCCACATCAAAGACCCGCTGGCACCTTATGGCACACAAAGCACGACACACATAGGTAGATGATACAGTCAACGAGACGCTTTGGCCCACGACAGGTCACATGTGGTATCCAAAGGTTACTCCATAGACATGTCAGCGCTTATCACCCGCACGCCCGTGAGACGACACATAACATAGACGCGCCCAGGCTTTATATATCCCCTTACACTTCCATGTGTTACCTTCTGTGCAAACAATGAACATGTAACCACAGCATAGAAAGCACAGACGCAATGTTTACCACACACACATATGTTAACACCTCAGAAGGCATCCTATTAACACATGTATCATATGATATTGTACTATGCCGAATACTCATCATTGAATGATCTAACAATGTATATGGCAGATATGCACAGCATATCACTGTAATACAGCGGTACAGAACTGAATGAGTGGACGAATGTGTGCTAACCCTACATCTGTACCTAAACTACATCCATGTTACGGGGGCTTGCTCCACCTGCCTCTCAAAAGAGGCCTCATCAGTGTTCCATCGGTCAGCCCTGGTGTGTGGGCAACCCTCCACCTACTAAACCAAATAGATCCGCATACTATAGCATAGCTGATGAGGTCCCCCCTCTGGTATTACAACCTGGACATCGTAAAACGCCGAATGTAGATGTATGCCTTGTGATCTGCCCACATCCGCCGTAGGCGCACAGCATTCCGGCGGCTGGGCAGGGGGCCGCACTACTAGGGCCACCTGTCTAGTAGGTGTGTCATGTAGGTATACCATGATGGGGACACCATGTGCTGTGGTGGTGGGCGCCAAGGAGCCCTACAGCCTAGGGCAGCAGTCGATCTAAGTCCGCAGCCGTAGGAGGGGTAGTACAGTCTGCAGGTATGTGCAGACGTGCACATGAAACTGCGGTCCACAAGGATTAGCCATGGTGGCGACACATGCACAGATGGCTGTAGCGGAACACACACAACCATGCATACAGCACAGGTAGACATACACACACCATAATTCAGCCAAGTACACACAAGGTGTATGGCGGTAATGGGTACACTGCCAGGACAGCAAGGATAGCTGTGTGTTACGATATCCAGCAGATGTCAATACGGTGTTCTGGAATACGGACAGTGCATGGACAATGAGTGGATACGCAACGGACCACAGTCATATGTGTCTCCTGCAAATATGTGATACATGGGAAAGACAGCCGACCATGCTAGAGCAGCAGTACGGCCACAACATAGGTACGTAGATATACAATGACAGAGATACAGACGGACACATGTGGCAGGCCCGGGTGTGTCATGTACACAGCATCACCCCAGCACACCATAGCATGGTGTACGTGGAGATCACGCCACGGTGGTCGCCGACCACAACAGACACACAAGCGGTACACGAACTGCATACCGCCATCCAGAAACACAGGGATGGCGGCAGGATAGGTGTGTTATGCGTAAAACCACAAGGCAATACCATATGAACCCATGCAGCTGGGAGCATGGACACACACACACATGTGGCAGGCATGTTGTTTGACCACACACCCACATACCCAAACGCACAAACATACAACACAGGTATGGAATGTGCTACGTGGACCACCGAGCACACCACCAGCAGAGGCACATGTACAGGTGGGTGGCAACATCCATAAAGGAATGGCCGCTGATAGCCGAGGTATGTGTTGCGAAGCCGCCTAAAGCTAGTTCATCTGCAGAGGCAGCTGGAAACACACACACACACACACACACGGAAGTCGAACCTACGCCTATCTACATGATCTCACTACAGTATGAAGCATTTACAGAACGCGCTACCAAGTTTACTGAGCACAGCGCTGTCAGAGGCATACTTCTAGGCGGGTGACATCACTTGTAAGACAATAGCCGGCAATAGCCGAGGTATGTGTTGCGAAGCATCTAAAAGCTAGTTTATCTGCAGAGGCAGTTGGAAACACACACACACACACACACGGAAGGGCCGGGAGTCGAACCTACGCCTATCTACATGATCTCACTACAGTATGAAGCATTTACAGAACGCGCTACCGAGTTTACTGAGCACAGCGCTGTCAGAGGCATACTTCTAGGCGGGTGACATCACTTGTAAGACAATAGCCGGCAATAGCCGAGGTATGTGTTGCGAAGCCGCCTAAAAGCTAGTTCATCTGCAGAGGCAGCTGGAAACACACACACACACACACACACACGGAAGGGCTGGGAGTCGAACCTACGCCTATCTACATGATTTCACTACAGTATGAAGCATTTTCAGAACCCGCTACCGAGTTTACTGAGCACAGCGCTGTCAGAGGCATACTTCTAGGCGGGTGACATCACTTGTAAGACAATAGCCGGCAATAGCCGAGGTATGTGTTGAGCCGCCTAAAAGCTAGTTCATCTGCAGAGGCAGCTGGAAACACACACACACACACACACAGAAGGGCCGGAGTCGAACCTACGCCTATCTACATGATTTCACTACAGTATGAAGCATTTACAGAACGCGCCACCGAGTTTACTGAGCACAGCGCTGTCAGAGGCATACTTCTAGGCGGGTGACATCACTTGTAAGACAATAGCTGGCAATAGCCGAGGTATGTGTTGCGGAGCCGCCTAAAGCTAGTTCATCTGCAGAGGCAGCTGGAAACACACACACACACACACACGGAAGGGACGGGAGTCGAACCTACGCCTATCTACATGATTTCACTACAGTATGAAGCATTTACAGAACGCTACCGAGTTTACTGAGCACAGCGCTGTCAGAGGCATACTTCTAGGCGGGTGACATCACTTGTAAGACAATAGCTGGCAATAGCCGAGGTATGTGTTGCGAAGCGTCTAAAAGCTAGTTCATCTGCAGAGGCAGTTGGAAACACACACACACACACACACACAGAAGGGCCGGGAGTCGAACCTACGCCTATCTACATGATTTCACTACAGTATGAAGCATTTACAGAACGCGCCACCGAGTTTACTGAGCACAGCGCTGTCAGAGGCATACTTCTAGGCGGGTGACATCACTTGTAAGACAATAGCCGGCAATAGCCGATGTATGTGTTGCGGAGCATCTAAAAGCTAGTTCATCTGCAGAGGCAGCTGGAAACACACACACACACACATACGGAAGGGCCGGGTGTCGAACCTACGCCTATCTACATGATTTCACTACAGTATGAAGCATTTACAGAACGCGCTACCGAGTTTACTGAGCACAGCGCTGTCAGAGGCATACTTCTAGGCGGGTGACATCACTTGTAAGACAATAGCTGGCAATAGCCGAGGTATGTGTTGCGGCCGCCTAAAAGCTAATTCATCTGCAGAGGCAGTTGGAAACACACACACACACACACACACACGGAAGGGCCAGGAGTTGAACCTACGCCTATCTACATGATTTCACTACAGTATGAAGCATTTACAGAACGCGCTACCGAGTTTACTGAGCACAGCGCTGTCAGAGGCATACTTCTAGGCGGGTGACATCACTTGTAAGACAATAGCCGGCAATAGCCGAGGTATGTGTTGCGGCGCCTAAAAGCTAGTTCATCTGCAGAGGCAGCTGGAAACACACACACACACACACACACGGAAGGGCCGGTAGTCGAACCTACGCCTATCTACATGATTTCACTACAGTATGAAGCATTTACAGAACGCTACCGAAGTTTACTGAGCACAGCGCTGTCAGAGGCATACTTCTAGGCGGGTGACATCACTTGTAAGACAATAGCCGGCAATATCCGAGGTATGTGTTGCGGCGCCTAAAGCTAGTTCATCTGCAGAGGCAGCTGGAAACACACACACACACACACACACACACACACACACACACACACACACAAGGGCCGAGAGTCGAACCTACGCCTACCTACATGAACTCACTACAGCATGAAGCATTTACAGAACGCGCTAACGGGATTACTGAGCACAGCACTGTCAGGAGGCATACCCCTAGGTGGGTGGTATCATCTGCAGAGGCAATGCGTCCGATAGGGAATGAAGACAGAGTGCGCAGTCACGCAGCCTGTTACCATCCCAAGGTGGCCGAACAGTAACACGTTAGTGCTGCAGTCGGGAATACCAAATAACTAGTGATCAGTACATCACGACAGGAATACGGGATGCACCACATGACACTCTACCCTATGGGAGGGCATCCGTCGTGCAGGATGTAGGCAGCCAATGTGGCATGACAGCCACATATGTGTCACCTGGATGGTCACCATGGCTATACAGGATGCCATTGGCCATGGCTACACGCCCAGTTGCAGACATCGGTGACGACTGTCGTGTGTACCTCCGGCGGGTGTAATGGCCATGCCTCCCACACCTAGCGGTTGCAAAGGGGAGACAGACATGCTCACGGGGTATCAACGCAGTCGGGCGGTGTGCACTGTCCTGTGTGTCTATCTACACAGCTGCTTACTGGGCATGCTCAGACACTTAGACTCGGCACAGAGCAGACATGCATACACATGGAGCAACAGCATGGGTGGCAGAATGTGGACCGTCGTGTGTGTCCAGCCACACAACAGCAACCCAGCCATTGCACAGACGTGGCCGCTATGGGGATACAGGCATGCACCCGGGTATTACTGCAGTCGGGCGCGGTGTGCACTGTACTGTGTGTCCATCTACACAACTGCTTACTGGGCATGCTCAGACACTCAGACTCGGCACAGAGCACACATGCATACACATGGTGCGACAGCATGGGTGGCAGAATGTGGACCGTCGTGTGTCCGGCCACACAACAGCAACCCAGCCATGGCACAGACGTGGCCGTTGCGAAGGGGATACAGGCATGCACCCGGGGTATTACTGCAGTCGGGCGCGGTGTGCACTGTACTGTGTGTCCATCTACACAACTGCTTACTGGGCATGCTCAGACACTTAGACTCGGCACAGAGCACACATGCATACACATGGTGCAACAGCATGGGTGGCAGAATGTGGACCGCCGTGTGTGCCCAGCCACACAACAGCAACCCGCCATGCCACAGACGTGGCCGCTGCAGCAGGGAATATCCAGGTGCAATTAACCATGGGTAGGACCGCCCTACAGTTTGTTGCATGCTACAGACCACCCTCCCAAATCCAGGATACCTGCACAGCCGTCCTGAGGACACTGGTGAGTGTGCATGCTCTCACAACAGCACCGTATTGGGTGACGGCAAGCACCCATACATAGACTGGGAACATTACCCATGACACAACACCCTACGCCACAGGTCCCGGTGTTCATACACGTGACCGCTGTGAAACAGCCATGAACCATACCCACTAGGGGGACGATACCAGTTCTGCCCATCACACATGGGGAGGAAATGCTCCACACAGGATGTACATCCTCAATGGTGATGTCAGACCATATAGTGTATCCACTGGTAATCCACATCCTGCACCCAACACTGGCATGGGAGACCTAAGTGAGGACCTCTTCACAGCAAACCACAGACATCATACGACCGGTGTGGTACCCTACAAGTCCACCATGCCAGTGGTGAACACAGGCCGCACTGCCAACTCCCTTACGAATGCCTTCTCTGAGCACACACAGGGATGTCTGCACCAAGTGATCATGATAACATCAGGACCTTGTCCACCAAAGGTAGGCACATGGTCTGGTGGACCACAGCCACTGACAAACCGTACATCAGCAGTTGGAGCTAATACATGACGGAGCATTATCAGTACCAGGGAAGCCATCACCCATTCATACCAGCTGCCAACATACGGCCACACATACAATCATCCAAGGCCGCTTGTGGTAGTGGTACTGCAGAGGGCACATGAGACAACCATAGGGCCTTCCTCAACTGTGGTAGGGACATGGGTGGGAGCGCACAGACATGGCCAGAAATGATCCAGAATGGTACAACGGTCACTGCACCCACAGACATTGTCAACAAACCAGCGGACATGTCCCATGCATACATCCACCCCCACCCCAAGAGGGGACATATCCATCCCACCAGAGTCTAGCCTTCCAACATCTCATATGCCCTGGAGTAATCTGATATCTGTTAGATGGTTAACACAGCACCAATGGGCCCCGATGGTGTCCCTGGCTGTGTGCTACCCAACCTCATTGAGGCCCTCACCCCACACATAAGGCCACTGTCTCATGTTAGCCTTACTACGGGCTAGGTCCCCGCTGGATGGCATATGGCATCTGTGGTCCCACTATGCCAGGGTAGTGCTGTTATGGACTGCAGACATTACCGCCCTATCAGCTTGACAAGCCTTGTCTGCAAAGCTGCGGGAGGGCCATACAGGTGCCCATGAATACAAACAGTCGTGTACAGCCAATACCGGAACATACCCACAACAACTTAGTCAAGGGCAGATGCTGCCTCCCAAACCTGCTCGCCCTGTCTGGAGCAGTCACCAAGGCCATTGATGGGGGTAGGTCGGTTTGCACACACTACCATGCCCTGGTGGGAGCTGCTCAGAACGCACTCCACGTGGGTCTCATGGAAAGGCTCACCAGCGCATATGTGGGGACATAAGTCACACGATGGTTCTCAGAATGGTTGAGGTCACACCACACAGGGTGTGTGTTCCTGGTGCCGTGTCAGACTAAAAGCTGGTCTCGAGTGGAGGCCCACAGGGCTCCGTCCTGGGCCCCCTGCCATACGGCATTCGACCTTACAATGTGCATGCCAACATAGGGGATTGTGGCAGACAAGGTATGCACATGACTGCACAGCGGCCAGCATACCCAACACCCCATCTGACATGGACATCCACCTAGGGCGACATACACATGGATAACTGGTGCGAGAGCCATGGCCTGTTGCTACATGCCAGAGAAGGTGCAGACCTACCCAGTGTGAAGGACATGTTTGCCCCAACGTAACATGTAGGTGGTGATCCATTCAACATGGTGGACGGTTCATGGAAATGGGTACCACACCTGTCAGTAACCTCTGTCAACACACACAATGCCAATGTGGGTGGGAAGACATTCCACTGTGGCCACCTGGTCTGGAAGGAATCACATCCACATCACGGGTGTTCATTGTACCCCTGTACACATCACACACCACAGCAATGATTGCGCATAATGGCACATGTGGGCTGTACCTAACCTGACACCTGCAGCACTCGGAAGGACCACAAACATTCCACGAGGCGGGATAAAGGTGCTGGGACATGTGTCTCACACTGCCCGACCAAGGGGACTCCGGCTGTATACCTTCCCAGCACGCCTGCTCTGTGGTGATCTGTGCCTGACATACACAGCCATGTCCAACCTGGGTGACATGGACAAGTTCCACCTCCTAGGCTCCGGGCAAACACGGCCACAGAAGCAACTTACACACACCTCACCACAAAGATGACTAGGACGTGCTGGGGGAACAGGGTCAACGCCCAGAGACCCCCTACAACACGGAGAGGATTGCCAGCCCATGTGAAGCAGAGGCCCTGACTGCCTTTGTGCAGGAGTAATCATGACGTGTGGATGTGTGATCATGAGTATGCACCAGGCATCATCTCTGTGTCAGTGCTGGACAGGAGACTGATGGATGTAGTACCCTCATCCTAAGGGGTGTTAGCAGCCACACACAGTCTTGCTAGGTTTACACATGCCGTAGGGCACATAGCCTGGTATGTACATGTGCGCCTATGTACCTATGTAGGGGTCCATGCCGGTTGCGGGTACCTGTGCTATGCTGCTATTGCCAGATGTGCCTGTGGGTACCCCACGACTACACGTGGGGAACTGATAACAGTGCTCCCAGTGGGCACATGCAAGTACACCATAAGTGGCATACGGGTTAACTGAACCAATATGGTGCTACACATGTAACCAACACGCATACTGTGTACACAGAACAATGAATGCTGCACCTGCACTACATGGTATATCTGCTGCATGATGTCAGTGCACAAACCACATCACATACGCACCTGTCACCTGCCATACACAGCCACCACAACATACACATCACATACTATGCAGACACAGGTATCACATACACCTCTCACTATGTTGTCCACCCTGTGCATCAGAATATGTTTGCATAACCGTGCACCAATGGTGTAGCTCACGATTATGTGGCAGAGACTTCATCATATGCACAGGGTGATATGTGTGCCACAGGCATAGGCTGTACCAATGGATGACATCATGTGTGTGCGTAAGGGCCTGTGCATTTACTGGGCATGACTGTGCAGAATGCATGTGGATGTGGTGGTGCCCTACAGTTGTGTTTGCTGTGTGTGGGTATGTGTGTACACAGTTCAGTCATCTGTGATGCCTACACGGGGTATACTTGGCAGCCCCAGACTGTACAGTGCAGGTGGTACGGCTCACTGTGTCGGCCTGCGGCGACGTGACCCGTGCCTGCCTGGGGTCGCACGGGCACTACCGGGTGGAGGTATAGAGTGGCCACTCTCCGATGACACATGTCCACTGGAAACATGTCCACGCCGGGGCCCAGGGCCACGCCCACGTGGCCTGCTGTGTCCTGGTGTGGTCGGTGTAGTAGCAGCTGCACTGCTGCTGCTACCAGCACTGTGTGGGTGGGCATGGGTGGTGGCACGCACACGCTGACCTGTACTTGGTGGTGTTACTAGCCCACGGCCACGTGCCCTATGCCTCACCCCTACCAGGTGTTCCTGCACGGACAGCTCACGGATGGCCATGCCTCGGTCGAGGATCCCAGCCATCTCACCCAATCTCCTATCCAGAACATCGGCAAGATGCTGTTGGGCATTCGCCAATGACTGGATGTTCTCATTTAAGGAACGGATTGCGGACCTCTGCAGCCTCTGCCCTTCCTGGTTCTGCCATTCGGCACGTGCCTGCGCTGCCATTACAGTCTGGAACATGCGCCTGGTTATACCAGCTGCTGCATCCTGTACGGCAGGTGTATGTCTAGCAGTGCTCCTCCCACGAGCAGCACCTGCCACATGCCTGTGTGGCACTCCACCAGACATTACACTGGCAATGTCGTGTACCGCACCTTCTGCAGCCACCACACATTCCTGCTCGGTGCCAACAGACGCTGACTGTCCGTCATCTATGGGCAATGGTGTTGCGGTATGTGTCGGCATCTGAACCGTGTGCGGGGATGAAAGGGACGTATGTGTGATGTTCTCCAATGGCACAGTGTCTGCCTGTGACGACCCTGCCTGTGCCTCATGCACATGGTCATCACCACTAGTATCTGTGGGGACACTAGCATCAGATGGACCGCAGGAGGGAATGCACCTACAGCACCTGTCAATACAGAGACATACCGTAAGTTACATTACAGACATGCTGACACACACACAGCCACACACACACACACACACACACACACATGCAGACACACACACGCTGACACACACACGTGGACACACACACATGCAGACACATCATGCATGTGATATTGCATGTGGCATGCAGCATTCCCACACCACAGCCCAGTGAATGCAGCCCAGACATTAATAGTGGCAGTATGCATACTGCCCTGGAGTGCACACTACAACAGGCAGGTGTCTGTTAGTAGGCATGCAGTACACACATTCATGGTAGTTTGCATGCATCACCGTGATACACCGTGTGTCTACGGGCGAGTTAACTGTACACATGGCTGCCGTCACTATGTCATGTACACCGCAAACATGTGCGGTATCATGTGGACATGTGTCAATGGTGTCCCACCACATGCACCACATCACAACGGATGTCACAGTGCAGTGTTATGTGTTCAGTCTACAAATACAATGCATCTGTAACAAGGATGTCTGTGCATGTGTGGTTGGTGTGAGCTGTGTACATAGCTGTGCAGTGTGGAGTACGGGCACTGTGCCACTGCACGGTAGCAGGACACCGGTATGTTTCTGTGCGATGCGTGACCTGGACGCATTACATTGCCATGTCTGAAAACCAGTTCAGCTGCTCAGCAGCAATGGTGGACATTGGTGGCACCTCTATTGGCTGGGGACAGTCATTCCATTTCACTGGTGTACCACATCGGATGTCCAGGGGGTCCACTACAGTGATGAGCCCACTATGTGTGGACAGGGTGCAACGGTGACTACCCACTGCGGATGTACTGTGTGGCAACATGCCTGTAGGTATCACCCATGGCCTTGTTTGTCTGGGTCATCGACAATTGTGTGTGATGGACCTCGTGCACACGGCCCTGTGGTGGCACATGTGACATACAACCATACTAGTCTGAGGTGTCACATTCCCTACGGCTATGCAGACATTGTGGATGTCTGCTATGTCGTGCATAGGTCATATCATGGTGTGACAATGTTGCAGACAGACATCCACGCATGGGACATGTCATGTGCCATGTCACAACATGTGCACCCAATGCAGGGGCATAGGTCACAGTGGTAACACCTGTGCTCTGGCCAGATCACAGCTCACTATGTGGTACTGTGTTCATACTGCAGAGGCATACCAATGCATACTACACATGCAGCCATTGTGGAACACCTTCACCATTGTATGCATAGCTGACTGCACATAACACACCAATGGGTTATGTGGTGTCATGCCACTCTATACTAACGGTTGGATCTACTGTACATGGGTGGTGTGTGTGTCGGATGGTGCAACCTGTATACCGTGACTGGGGCACACCCAGGTGTGCATGTCATACCTGGACACATGGGGAATATCAATACACCGTATCATGCCTTTTACTAGCAACAGACTTACCTGTGACAGACCCTTGTCTTTGCGACACGCCAGACGCACCTGTATAGGGATGACACAAAGGTATGCACATTATCCATTACTATCGCCACAGTAAGCATTCTGCATGTCACATCATGCACCTGCGTGTTCGCATGTGCTCTGCACATGTGTGCATACACAACATAGCATACTGTAGTATGCATCCTGTGTGGCCATATACCTGGCATGTGTTGCTATATTATGTATTGTACTATGACACCCACTCCTACGTCGCTTGTCATACAAACATGCAACACTGACTTACCAGGCAGCTCCGAGCTCATTGTTTGGGAGACACCCACCTCCACGATGGACGCGAGGGTTTCAGCGTGTTGTTCCATGGGTGTCCCCAGACCGGCCAGGAGCTCCTCCGTGGCTGTGAGTGTGGGCTGGGTTGGTGGCCCACCACCTGTCCCACCTTGTTGTCTGGCGATTGCAGCGGCACGCTGTCTCGCATGCCGGATTAGGTCTGTGCAGTGCCTGCGGATCTGTTGATATGTGCGGTTGTGGCCGCCCAGGCTGTTCACCCTCCTGCGCATATCCTGCCACATCTCCTCCCGTTGTTGTGCCTGCAGTGGCACATGGCTAAATAAGATGTCATAATTATCATGTAGCAATGGTATGATCACCTCGACTTCTTGTCGGCTAAAGGCAAGCAGCCGAACGTGGCATTATCTGTAAGACATAACGATGGTGGCAGGTCACATTTACACTGCTGTTCTGGCATACTGCTGGGAATACATTGCTATGACATGTACAACATCTGCACAGTAATCTCTGCAAGGCATCATGGCAGTGATACAGCCAATGTGTTGCCGCCACACCATTGAGCAGTGGGTGTCATTTCATATCTGTGTGTCACCTCATCACACTGTACACGCACCATGTTGATGTTAGCCTGCTGTGGACATGTGTACCTGTCTACACCTGTGTCCATATCAGTTGGCACGGGTCCCCTTGTGACAACAGTTCTACTGTTCACCTGGATGCTGTCTATATGTCAATAGACATCACGTACGTGGCCATTATGAACATCAGCAGTGGCACTGTACACATACACATGGACACCTGCACATGCATGTGTTGTGCCATGTACATCCACACAGCACTGTATGGGTGTTGGGCAACTTTCCACGGCTCACCTGTGTTGCACATGTGATACACATGGGACAATGTGTAACCATGCCACATTAGCAGGGAAGGTCATGCATAGCATGTACACACGCACTTTGTCCACAGCAGCACACAGCACCTGTAACACCACAGGGTGCATCACCGCAACATTACTGCTGTGTATGGTTGATAGTGACAGTGCCTTTTGGCCATCGCACCATGTAGGATCAGGATAGCACATGCAGCCTTGCTGGGCAGGGCTGCATGGTATGGCAAGGTATGCCACATACATGGCACTGGGATGTGATCCACCTGGGGGGTAATGATATTGGCAGGGTGGCTGTCCATTCCATATGTCATTGCTATGTGTATTTGGACATTACACATGTCTATCACCATGGTGTGGACACTGGCCTTATGCAAGGTAGGCTGCACGCTGCTTGGTGGGGTGTGTCTGGTGCATGCAGGTATCACACACCCATGCATACACTGTAACCCTGACAGGTGCTATGTGCTGCGATATTGATCTACACAGTGCTGTATGTGGCCACACACTGCTATCCCGCACATGGATGGTTACCTGTCTGACGTGGGTACCACATATGTCTACATCCAGTGCCTGCTGCCACCCCCATGTCTGCTGGTGCACTACACACCGCCATCCCTCCCTCTGGAAACGTGATGTTGGGCACAGCATAGGTATCCATGTATGGGGACAGGGATGTTCACATAGCAGGGGCACTGATGGTATCGCCGATCTGACCATACACATATGACGCACCCATCACACATACAACCCATTCATTATGTTGTGAAGAACAGTGACACAGCTATACCGCTACGCCGGAGACATTCACAGGCGCACATACACAGATGCATGCACGTCCAGCTTTGGTATGGCCTGGACTATTGGTGTGGTTCGGCACATAACGTGTTTGAGTGTGGCTGGCGCAGAAGTACTGTGCACATGTCTACACAGTCTGCCTGTTCTACAGTAGGCATCGCTTATGTGCTGTGCACATATCATATCTGCACATTGTGTTGGTGTCTGTCTATCCACGGGCCAGTGGTGGGACACACAGGGCTATTGTTGAACATATATGCATGCAACCCTGTACTGCTGTACTGCTAGCTTCTCAGGTGCTAATGTGTCATACACATGCACACCATACCCACGGATGTGGTAGTGGGTTGCCACCCGTATCCATCTCCTCTTGTGGGTTGCTATCATCCCACACCCTCTTTGTATTGTATGTTCAGGCTATGCACCTGTGTGGGGCTTGTGGGCGTGCAATGCAGTACTATGTGCCTTTGCACCCATCGCAGAACACGTCATACAGGTACACTGGCGGCCATACACTGCACAGCTTGATGTTGGCACATCACATGTTGTACACACATAACACATCTCCTGTGGGACATGGTCAAATGTACAGGCATGTCCATCAGTCACATGCCACTACTACCCCTACATGACGGCTATGCAGGACATGTGGCGGTACAGCAACTGTCACATGTGCACCTGCAATGCCCCTACCTGCATCACGTGGTACTGCCTGTGGGTATGTGCGCCTGCACCCATGCTATGGCCATAGATGACAGTTGTACATCGATATGTGCAACATACCTCATTGGGAGTTCTCATGTGCACATGTTCAACATGTCAACGCATTGTTTGTGTCTGTCAGACAGTCATTGTTGTGCATGGTTTACATGGCAGCCATGGCGCACTGTGTCTGATTCCACGTACTTCATTGGGCTACCAGCATTGTACATTATCACGGCACATTCCAGCCATCACATAGCCATCCTAGATGACAGTGGGAGGTGTTCTGCCATGTGCACATATGTCACACAGTACGAGGGTGACTGACACACATTCTCAGGACAGGGTTCTGACTGCTGTGGATGTGTGTGATGCTGTCGACGACCATGACTGCACCAGATGGTGTCATCTGGATGTGTAACATTCACAACACACACCTACCTTCACATAGCAACACATCATCCACAAGGATGGACATCCCTGCATGAACACTGTATGCAGTATGTCTGTATGACCACTGCATGCACCACTGGTAGCCACCAGCATGGCTGCCAACAGCGGCAGTGTGTATCCTGTGTGAACATGGGTTACACCATTCACAACACACCTGTGTCAGATGTCCCTGTTGTGTGTCACAGTGCAGTTCCACACATCATGTAACAGTATGCATCATGCACCGGTATGTTGCAGACATGTGAACGGCTGTGCAAGTCAACATATGCACACATGACACATCACCTGGTACAACATGTCTGTCTTACCACATGCTATTGTGACCACCCTGTGATGACATTGTACAGGCTACGTGGAATGGGACATCTGATGGCTCAATGGTGTATTCACCCTCTGGGTGTGTGTCTAGCCGAGTGTACAGTAGGCAGTGGTCTGCACACAGGGATACTGTACATTTGCCTACTCTGTCATCGAGACTGTTGACTATGATCATACTGTACTTATGCAGGCATGTGGTATTGATCCAGTATGACAGTCATGGTCAACCACAGTACTGTGGCACACATGACCTGCGGACATCTGCCTAGGGTGTGGGGCCCACATGTCCATCTTCACATGCTATGCTGCCTCTGCAGCAGTGTCACATGTCTGTCGCCAGCAGGGCTGTCACAGGCAGGCACGGCATGCAGTGATGTGTGACAATGCTTGCACCCCCACTGTGCTGTACACATGCACTGCACACACAGTAAGGCATGCCTGACATTAATCTGCGGTGCCTGGGACCTGCCTCCATGCTCTACAGAGCACACCTGCCGGTCCAGATTGTACACAGATCATACCTCCCAGGCACATACCTGGACTGCAACACACACAGGTGAGTGGATCCCACATCACACAGTGATTTACACACATACTGTATGTTTTTCTAAGACAAATGCATCATAGGTACTCCATGTTCGGATACCCATGTTTGTGACCGCTAGACACATTGTGACACGTGACGGTGAGTACACTGTACACCACAGGTTACATGCTGGCTGTGTTATCATACTGTACATTGCACCTCGGACAGTTGCTACTGCCATGTGCTGACAGCAACACGCACTTCCCTAGTATGGACTCCCATGTACCCACACATGCTTGGCCATGCACTACACATAGCTGGGTGACACATTAAACAAGACATACCATACCTACACTACCCTTGGCATGCACCATACCTCCATGTGTCTGTGTGCTATACCTACAGACATCCGCCCTCTGGTTGATGGACATATATGCTTTGCGGCCCTGCTAGCCACACCCTGGACACACACCCATTGCAGCATACATGGTACATGTGCTCAACAGCCGGTACTACCAACATCTGCTGACGGGGTAGTTAATGGCATGGCACCTCGGCAGACGGACAGTATACATGACTATGCTGACACATATCACAATGCACTTCCGCCACATGTACGCACTGGTAGGGACCATGCTATTCCACACAGAGACATGGTGGTACTGGCCTTTTCACAGATGCCACGGTGGTATGCATGTTCCATGCACATGTGCTGTATGGGCGCATGTGCAGGCTGTTGCACGGTGGGTATGTTCAAATGTGTGTGGTGCATCACTTGACAGTCATGGTGTGTCCTCGTGGTCCATCACATACTCCACAGCTAGCTACCTACACATGACCACCATACTTTGCAGTGTGGGCCCTCACGCAGTGTGGTGGTATGTCTGTGTTGTTTGGCTACATCCACATTCAATGTAGCATACGACAGTCACCCAGGCATTGCCGACAGAGATGTTGTTGGCAACATGCCAGCCAATGGGATACCTACCAATAATATACACTCTCACTCACTACAGGGTTCCAATCCATACATGGACATCGCATTGTCCCTGTGGACACATACATGGTACTGCTACACATTTTGTTCCCTTCCCAATTCACCCCCTTACTGCTACCCATTGGGGTTTTTTTTGTGTCCCAAACAAAATTGCACCCATTTCATGGGTTGGGTACCCTTTTTTCCCCAAAACCCACCCCCGCATTTTCTTTCCCCACACCCCCATGGGTGGTTCCATTCAGTGGGGACCATTCAAAACATACTGACTAACCCTTGGTATTTTATGGGCACACTCCACAAAGGGGGTTCAAACCATTTTGGGTTCCATGCCTTTTTGCCCCTTTTGGGTTCTTGTCCACCCGCCACCAACCAAAAGTGGTGTCATTAATTGTGGGTTTTTTTATACGAGGGTAACATTTTTAGGGGATATCCCCCCATTTCCCCCTTGCAATCCCCATTTTCTGGGTTCTGTAAAACATCCCCCATTTTCCCCTACCCTGTGCCTCCCCGGGAAATTTGGCATGGTCTGGAAGGTCCCCTTTTTTGGGGCAACAACACTACCACCAGGGGAATTTAAACAGTTGGCTTCCCCGGTCCTCCCGTCCATTGTCCCTTTTTCCCCTAGCTTTTTCCAATGCGACGGGGAACCATGTCTTTGTCCCCTTTTTGGGCCTTCTCTCCACCATCATACTTTTCTAACCCTACGGGTTTGGTGGGGAGGGTAATGGAATGCTTTTTCAAAACCCCCAATGGGTTTTCTAACATACCCTTTGCATGGGTCCCCCACGGGACACGTGGCCTGGCCCCTTGAATCCTTGTAAGGGTGACACAAAACATGCCCCCCGGTCTGTGGTCCCTAATCCCCTTGGCAGGGACAACCCGGGGACACTTTCTTGGCCCCTGTGTTTCACATGGGCCCCGTTTGGAACCACTTAAACTCATTTTTTAACTACCTTTTTCCCCCCCCCCCCCCCCCCCCCCCCCCCTCCCCTCCCCCCCCCCCCCCCCCCCCCCCCCCCCCCCCCCCCCCCCCCCCCCCCCCCCCCCCCCCCCCAAACCCCTTTTTTCCCTTTCCCTTTAAAATGGGCCCAAAAGGGGGGTAAATTTTTTTTTTTTTACCCTTTGAAACCCAAAAAAACACCCCGTTTTCAAACATTTAAACCCAAAAGTGGGCCCCCCGGGGGTTTTTGGGGTTTTTCCCAAATACATAAAATTTTTTTTTTAAAAGCGTTTACAAAAAACCAGTAAAAAAAAAAAAATCTCCCCCGGGGACAGTTTACATATGCAGATGACAGACGGGAACACATCTGTACTCATCTGCATACCACTTACACAGTGGTGTCATGTACTCTGCCATGGGCCATGTCCTCTGCATTACTGATGCATGTAGTACTCCTACATGGCGTTTGCAGTGGGCAGGGTGAATGAAGCAGTCATGCATATGTGCACACAAGCCACATTGCTTAGCCTGGGCTTCTGTTTACCTACACAGACTGGACACACACCATGCTGTAGAACATAGGTCCTGTGCACATCCCACAGGGACACACTGTGGCACTGGTCATGTGATAGCTCCCTTGCTGATAGGGTGACACATACACATGGGACCACCACAACAGCAGTACTGTGTAGACATGCAGTTGACATCCACCTTTGCTGTCCAGTGGACAGTACCATGGGGGGGGTGGCACGACTGTGTACATTGCACATGTGTTTACACATGGACCTGCCAGACATCATTGTTGCACACATTGCACCTGCTACAGATAGCTTGGACATGGTTACTTGATGTTCCTTCCATTTTGGGTGGCTATTCTGCTACTGCTCTGTCCCATATCTGCAGGCCATACATATCCTGTTAATGTACATAACACTAGGCCATACGTCCATCATGCATACTATGCCTGTGATACTGTGTATAATGTCTGAACGTATCCATCATGATAGCTTTACATTATACATACTTGACATGGTCACCCCTACTGCGAGGCATACGTGCATGTCGTGCACACATTACGTATGACATCGACAATATCTGCCCATACACATGTGTGCTGTGACACTATACATACATGTCCTATCCCCTGCAGTGGCACTTCATTGTTGGACATCCACTGCCAGCATCAGCGTGGGTGGTGGCATTGTTCTGTGTTTTAAATCACGATGGCACCTTGGCCTATCCCAGCTGTGTACATGATGTCCCACTGCTGTGCACATGGTGTCCACAGTGGTTGGTATACTCAGCAGGTTAACACTACATAACCACCTTTCACCACTCTCCTTTATGGACAGGTATCTTTACTGACAAACACCGTTCACATACAGTGCCGATTCGTCATACATATCATGCGTTACACACCAGTACATCTCGTGGGTTCTACATACCTTTCCTGTATTGCTTTCCGTATTCCGTTTGTGTCTCGCTACTGACAAGTGATCGGCTCTTGTAGGAATAATGTCTTTGTTCGGTATGAACATACAGTTTGACTATCCTGGGAGTCTTCCTTATATCCGTCGTCACCTGCGGCATGTGGGTTCATCACACCAATAGCTGTTCCTCGGTGTGTACCTATGCGCATATCACCTGTGCATCTCCTCCATTCGTACGGTACTCGTCGGAACTAGGCCATGGTTCATTCATCGTCTGGGCGTTGGTTATCTGCACTACCTTCGTGGGGATGGTATGTATTGTGTTATATTATGTGTGACTACAACCGCTATGTGTGGCGTCAGGTACATTTGGCTGTGGTGTTAGCCTTGGATTGTGTGTGTTGGGTATGGTATTATGTTCCACATGTGGGTGTTCGTGTCCTGCCGGCGTCTGTCGATGGCGTTTTGCATTCTGATGTGTAACATAGCTCTTGTATTCCTGTACACAACGGATGCAGGTATGCATCCGCTGCTGATAGTGGTTCCCACACGGAATGTTGCGGGTATGCCGCTGTCATTAACTGCCTGTATGTTTTTGCTGCTATTTCGGATTGTATCCCTTTGATATGTGCGATCGGGTATATCGGCGGCTGTGGGTGATGGGTACGGGTTGTGGGCCTTGCATTTGTACATACACGGTATGCTTCTGTGTGTGCTCCATCCCTGCCTGGGGAGTTACAAGTTACCTGTCTGTTGTTCTAGGAGTGTAGGTTTTGTTGATGTTGTCTGCTGTTGGTACCCCCTGCCTGTGTGCTTCCTGCATGTATTCCTCCGTCACATCGGTAGTATATCTGCAGCTGTTCGTACGTGCCGTCTATCCCTTGGCATTTTGTCACGGATATTTACGGTCATTGTGGTCCTGTAGTTGGGACGGCCTGTATGCTACCAGTTGCCACCTATTCGGGTGGCGATTGCTTGTTTAACACTCGTAGAACACACAGCGGGGTTTACGGGACGATACGTGTCCACGATCGGTGCCGGGGTAGCACATGCATATTTCCGCGGTACATAACTATTGCTGCGTAACGTTGCCGATATATCGTATTGGAATTAACATGTCGGCGCCATACATACGGTGATGGTTTGTACATGCGTCCTTTGCATGTCATGTTGGCTATACTCCTGTGGTACATTCTGGGACATTTTCGATTTGCATCGTTTTACGTCGCCACGCCTAGCCAGTGAGGAGCTCTCAGTACTACTTTGTGGGTACTGCTATACATACGCCTGTGGTTCCTATACTGTATGCCTACACATGTTATTCCACTCCGCCTGTCACATGCCACCTACATACACATTTTATAGTGTCACACACATTACACTGGCACAGCGGAACACATGACACCCTCACCTCACACATAGACATACTGCCGCTTCGCAGGGACGGTTGCACACAGTACCTACGTTGACCACATCGCCGGCGGCGGTGTCTACCTCCGCCCTCATATCCTATGAATATTACACGCACATATCCTGTTACTGTATCGTGGCCTGGCGATCATCCCGAATGGCGAATATGCATTTAGGTGGGTTGACCTTTCCATGGGTGGCGTTCCCTGCTCTGTCCACCCTCCCGGATAGTCGGGTTGTCGTTCAGTATGTTTACTATGTTGAGAGTTCGCATCTTACTGCATCTGTAACCTTGCATCCCTGTGATTCCCTGTTTAACTTGTTGTACTTTATATCTGTGTATGTGTACATATATTTCTATGTGTGTAATGATATCTATATCCATATTTGTGTATGCAGATATGTACATATGTAGACACCTTGCGCCGAACATGGCAGCATACGGCTACGCCATCTGCTGTCGGACCCGCGTGCGGTTGAGGTGTTGGCGTTCCATGCTCCGCTGGCTGTTGGTTGTGCAGTGTTTGGGTGCTACCTATGTTGGAGTCGCACATGGGACCGCCCATACAGTACACATTATGGGCGGACATGTTTGTGTGCCGTCCATTTCACTGTGTGTGCAGGTAGGGAGGTGTCAGTCCATGGGGCCTACGCTGTCAGAGTATGTGCTATACGTTCCCTCTTTGCCAAGGCATAGGCATATTGGGTAAGCCTCCGTCTGCCTACTGGGGCTGGCACAGTGTGTTCATGGCGCTGAACGCCCTGTGCCTGTGCTTGCCTTGGCAGTTGGGCGGGCTTAGTGGCCCTACACCATTATGTCCCTGCGGCAGCTGTTTCCGCAGGATCATATTATGTAGCATAGCACATACTATGAATATGTGGGCACATGTGCCTGGAGAGTACTGCAAGGCTCCACCAGATGTATCCAAGCACCGGAACCGTGATTTCAACATCCCAAACACATGCTCTATGATTATTCTGGTTTGTGCGTGTGCCTCATTATGGCGTTCTTGCATGTGTGTGTGTGCATTTCTGATGGGTGTGATCATCCACGGCTCCAATGCGTAGCCAGCATCCCCCACAAGGTGACCTTGTGTGATGTCCCCTGGCGAATACCTGATACAGCTGTGAGGCATGCCAGATATGGGAGTCGTGGTAGCTTCCGGGCTGCCAGCACACATCCATGATAATGCCCTGCGCATTGCACACGACCTGGCAATTGATGGAGGGGAATCCCTTGCGGTTTATGTAGCGTCTACCCTGCTCACCGGGTGGTGACTTGATTTCTATGTGTGTACAGTCTATCGCACCCAGTACCTCTGGGTATTGTGCCACACGGTGGAAGTGGCGCATATTGCTAGCCAACTCCTCCTGAGATCTGGGGAAGTATATATACTCATGGGCATGTAACATGGCATCCAGAAACTGGTGTAGTACCCTGGATGCTGATGCCTGTGAGATGCCCATTATATACCCGGTTGGCCTTTGAAAGGTACCTGTTGCCAGTATTCGCAAGCTTACACATACCTTTGTGTCCACTGGGATGGGCTCCCCTCTGTTGTCTCTTGTTCTCAGGCTTGGCCGGCACAGCTCCACTATTTGCTGTAACGTGTCCCTGTCCACCCTGTAATGCTCTACTATCTCCAGGTCTTGCAGCCCCTGGTAGGTCACCCTTGGTCTGAACACTCTCCTTCTCCTCTGAGGCCTCCGGTAGTTGTCGGCACCCTCCTCCGCAACTCCGTCTGTCTCTAGCACATGCTGATGCATCACGGCCATGGCAGCACCCAACATATACATTTTAAAAGTTCCCCATGTGTTTACACCGTAAGGCGCAGCGTTTGGCAATTCGCGCTGTGTGTTGTGTGCATTCCCACTTTATAGTGTTGTGCTGTACACCCGGTGATGTCATTGGGTGTGTCTCTGCTGCCGTATCTGTGGGTTATCTACCGTGTTTTACCGTTGGCACTGCAACGCTGTTGCCTTTGGTGTTACATTACACTTGCCTGCATTGGTTTAGCTTTACACCTTACTTTACTATTTCTGCATGTTGCACCTACTATTTACGGGAGTGCATCCTGCAGGCACATGACATGTCATGCATTTTGTCTGCCGCCGTTATGCTAACTCTCTCCTTGGCTGTGCTGTATCGGTTCTTCGCTCTTTGCATTTCTGCAACATCCACTACTTTCTTTGCATTCATATTCCTCCCCTTTCCCGTTTTGCAGATTTCTGCATGCAGAGTTGTCAGCTGCCGCCGATTGCCCTCCGTCGGTTGATTGGTGTTAATTGCTCATTACGACTCCAATTACACTGCTTCCACATTTCCTCATATTCTCTGCATCACCTTCCTGTATCCATGGTTGTTGACGGGGCGGCCGTCACATGACTGGTTTGGGGAACGTCGTCATCCTCGTGCACATGCATCTGTGCGCGCATTGTATACTCTCAGCGCATCTATTTCCTCACACGCCGGTCCTGATGCTGTGATGTGCATTGTACAGCCCAGGTTTGCTGGGCTCCAATGTGCTTCCTCCTACAGCGGCACACCCCTCTGCGATTGACAGGTATTCCCTCTAGGCCACTCCTCGGTGTTTTACCGCTGCGCCATTTGGTGCAGCCTTACGCCGGCGGGGGTTTTGCAATTCAGTATTATCTGCCTCATTTGCATGGCATTGACTACTAATACATGGTTACGGCACCAGACACCGACGCTACTCCTTGGCAACCCTTGGGCTGTGCTTGTGGCTTTCCATTCATACTATGGTGTATTGTGGCTGTGATGCTGATGTGTCTTATACTGCTCTTTTATGGCATTGTCATATTACTTCATTGTTCCTCACCTTCCACGGACATGTCCTGGGGTTCTGCTGTGGTTTTTGCGTACATGACATTTATGTCGTTATTTACATTTTCTGCAGGTTTTCCTTTGACATTCTCGGTTTCTTTCCACATTGCCATGTTGCACCACTATGACACATGACGTTGGCAGCCTTCCGTTACTCCTATGTCATGTTTGGATATATGTAAACCGTTTTTTTTGGTTTACATTGCCGTGCTGTTATGCTACACCCGCGCCACTTCGTGAATCGCTACTTGCCTTCATTTGCATGGTGCAACACCGCACATGGGGTATTTAACATACCTACGCTGGAGGTGGCGCAACTCCGGCGTACGCCGCTGATGCACGTGGGTTTGGATCGTACCTGAATCGCTCGGCGGCCATGTCTGGCATTGTGGTGCCTACGCCATGCGTGCGCCTGGCGCAAGGTTCATGAATCCCGGGGCCTGTCTCAATGACATTTGCCACTGAGATCGAACCCTTAACCTGTAGCAACAGAACACAGCTACCACCAGTAATATGTATTAAGTAATAGTGATTAGATATAAAACTAGTGATTATTTTAACTTAAATCTATTAAAATTTAACTAGATATATTTCATCTGATATAATATGTTAATCACGAAAATGAAATACAATGTAAATTATTGTGTATGTATAAAACATAGAAAAAAGTATTAGCTAGTCTCTAATATAAAGTATCATAAGGATAGCATATAACTATCTATTTGACTAATTACTATTTAACCTCTTTTAACTTAGTATAATATGATAGTAATATCTATCAATAGTTATTAAACTATTTCATATTAATAATTTTCTTCAAACAAGGATATTTATATATATATATATATATATATATATATACAGTCAGAAACAGATTTCTTAGATCTGTTATGTTGACAGAAGTATTATAAGTTATCAAATATACATTCAATAATCACATTTTGTTTCCTTTCTCACAAATATATATATATGTTTGCGATATAGAAGATGGAGAAATATTTGTCTAAATCATTCAAATGAATCTCTCAAAATTCCCCTCAATGTAACACAAACTGTTTTATACAGAAATGTAATATTCTACTAAAAACAATAAACAAATGAAAATATAGCACTAAGCAGTCCAGAATTGCCCTGTCCCACTGTTCTCACCATAGTAATCCAATAAAGAATACAGATTCACATTTCATCCTTTGAGAGAAGTGGACAAACTTGTCTTACAAATCTTGGAAAAATGTACTAATAAGTATATTACTGTCCACACATACTCAAGTTTTAAGTAACAGTACAGTCAGTCCCACAAATCATTTTATGTTCATCTGTCCATGTATACCATAACACATGCATCAAAAGGTCAGCTCTCATTAACTAATAGTATTTTTTATGTAAAAAACGTCTAGTATATCTAAAATGCTGTGTCTTTCGGCTTTTCCCGGTTAGGGGTCGCCACACTGGAACTCCAGTCCGCTAATGATTGACAGTAGATTTTTACGTGCCGAGTTGCTGGACCTGACGCACAACCTTCAATGCAGGTATGCCCATTCATGCATGTCTCCACATAGAAGATGCTCTAGCTGAGAATCGAATGGGACAATGTTTTACTGTGAGGCGACAATGCTACTGCAGCACCATATCTAAAATAAACCTTTAAAATAGGATCCAGGTGACCAACATACTTTGCAGAAGGAATACTACACTTAGAGAGAAAAAGGACACTTACATAACTGCATTTTCCAAAAACACAGATGCTTAACAGATGAATGGATCGATGAGTGGATGTAGACAAAAACCTCTAGGTACTGGTGCAAATAAGAAAAAAAAAATCGTACTACATTGCAGTTGATATGTTTCCCTCTCGAGAATCATATTATGTACAATGTCAAAGAATACACAAATCAGTCACTTCTCTGCTTCTGACGAGCTTTCCACTTCATGTATGTGCTTGTCCATTAGCGCTGATGTCATCTGGGTGCTTCCCACATCCGAGAATGTGAGAAAATGTTAAGGAGAAGATTCCTTAGCTGGTAACAGGGTCTAGGAATGGCTGAAGCTCGCGGATGATCGTCGCAAGGTAATTATTGAGTGAAATAGCTTCTTATATGTAATCCACAGGAAAATCAGTTTAAAATGTTAACGAGACTTTTTTTTTCTTCCTCTGCTCTTCTCTTTACAGGAAAAATAACAGTATGAGCCTCGAGAGCCCAAACCAAGCAGATTACAGTGTGTAAAGCATGTATGACCATTTCCATAGAACAAGTTAACCAATGCATTTGAAATGATATTAAGAATAATCTACACTCATCTGAACCATAGTCATAACATTTCTTTTTAAATCTATTAGACCCAAAAAAAAACACATACAGATAGCACTTCCCAAACACATACAGATAGCACTTCCCAAATATGTGCTTATCTATTAAAAGCCATAACAAATGTTCTATCTTAGATTTATATCTGTAAAAAGCACTATAGATGGGTGATTAGTTAATTATACATAACATGTTTTGTCTTGATGTTATTAATGTATTAGAAGTGTCTTATAAAAGCTGTCATATGGATATTTAACTGTATTTTGGCTATATCAAGTTAAATCATATATTAGGACCCATAATAATTAAGTTATTAGTATATTTTGGGAAAATACCATACTATTATGGTTTATACTATAAGGGTAGTAGTGATTGCTAATAGCAGATGAATAATAATGTTTATCTGTGAGAAAGAGAAGTTATATGCAGTAATATAATGAGTACTATTAAATTTTTGATATAGATGTAAGCCTTATATATGCTTAGCATAACAGATGGAAAGATGAGCTTACCTTGTAAATAGATTATAACTATATAGATTGGCTAACAGTTTAAAGTCCAAAAACAACAAGACATTGTATTAGAAAAGAATGTCTTATGTTCATTTACTTTTCAGTCTCTTTTGTTTTTCATTAGTTTTCCATGTGGAATTAGAAGCCAATCTTTTAAGAGATGAATTAGCCCATTCCATTTCTTCTAATTTTTCCAATATTTTATGATTTTTAACAAAGGACAGTGCAGAATCCAGATCATCAAACATCTTGGGACCCTCTGGAAGGAAGACTTTCAACCTTGCAGGGAATAAAAAGTGAGTCTTTATTTGTATTTTCTTTAGTTCTTTAATCAATGGTAAAAATACTTTCCTCTTGGTAATGACCTGTGTAGAGTAGTCATTGTCAAAACGGATTATTGAATCATTGAGTTTTAGTGGAGACTTAGACCAAGCTGCCTTTAATACCAACTCTTTATCTGATGAAGACAAGCATTTAAAAATAACTGATCTGGGTTGCTTTCTGTTAGTGCTGTTTACTGCAGTTAGTGCTCGATGTGCTCTTTCTATTCCAAAAGACAAAGCTTCTGTTAAGTCAAGTGTTTTAGGTATCCAGGTGTTAAGGAAAGTAGCCATGTTATTGCCCTCAATATTTTCAGGAAGTCCAAAAATACTTAGATAGTTTCGATGGTATCTATTTTCAAGATCATCCAACTTGCTTTGTAACATAGCATTTTGTTTAAGTAGAAATTCGGTATTGTTTTCATTCTCCAGAATTCTGCCATACATGTCATTTAAGGATTCCTCTATATTAGATATCTGGATTTTCTGTAGCTTTAAATCATCATGTGGTAGTTCCATTTGTTTAGTGGATTTTTCTTTAAAGCAGTCTATTTTTGAATCAATTTTGTCACTTTTTGTAGTTAAGTCCTGAATGTTGGTTATTAGCATTTGTAAGTCTCTTTTCATACTGGAGTCCTGACTGCCTGCCTTAGAGTGACTCATGTCGGAATTCTCTTCAGATGAATTGTGATTTTTCCAGGTAGATTTTTGACTGGAAATTTTGTCCACTTTTGTTTTTTTTTTTTAATTTTCTTGTAAAAGAAGTTTAGATCTAAGATACTGTATAGAAAAAAATCCAAGTTTTCTAGTTTAAAGGACAAAATTCCAGTAAAGAAAATTATCTTAAGTGGAGCTGCTGAATTCTGCTGCTACACAGTACTCATGCTAGCCACACCCCTGCCGAAAGAAAGATTTCTGAAAGCCACATGAATGATGTTGTGTTTAACAGAATGGAACAACTTCAAGAAAATATTGTTTCATATGAGAAAAGACTTCAAAGAGTTAAATTGAATACATTGAATCGAGATAAACTTGATTTTATGAAAAATCAGGTTTTCTCTTGGCCGAGAGAATACAGGAGGGTGTTGCCACAAGAAAATGCTAATTTACAGAGTAATCAGTCTGTTGCTACTTCTGCTCCATAAGGAAGAAAATTTATGCTACCTGAAACTGCTATTGAATCAAATGCAGCAAGCTCTCAACATAATCAGCCTGCTGGCAGTCTTTGTATGTCAGTAAGCAGAACAATATCAAATTAAGTTGCTGCAGAGTGTAATAAAACATCAGCAAACAGCAGTGTTATTACTTTACCTGACTGTGAACAGCATAGCTCTGCAAACAACAGAGCAGCTTCACAGTTGCACTGTTTAAGTGAAAATCAAGCTGCAGCTATTGTCAGTAAAATATACAAACTACAAGTACTTCCACGAGTTCTGAAAATGTTAGCAGTCCATAGAATGCTGTTTTACATCAACGAGAGGAAGTAAATAATGTTTTTTTGGACAAGAATATGAAAGGGAATTTTTCTTTGAAAAATCCCCTACCTTATAAAATACGGTCAAAGAGTATGTCACAGTCAAGGAACCAGGTAAGGAATCAACACCAGGAAGAGAACATGCAGTTACTGAAATGGAGAAGAACATGAATACAGGTTTGGTAACAAATATTTCCTCCATTGTTTTAAGTAAAGAACAAATTGCCCTTTTAAATAAGGGATTAACATTTATTCCTGCTAAGAAAGCAGATTCAGCAGAAATGCTGAAAGATTTAAGACTGTTGGGCAGAAGCTTTACTTTAAAAACTGTGTTTCCGGTTCAAACTAGTGACATTGCTACTATTTATAAAAGACCTAGTACTTTAATTCCTGTGTTCCCACCAGGGATACAAACTCTCATAGATGTTTGTGAGACTGGCTTTAGGGAAATGGACATGCAGACAACTAAAAACAGGTTTTGCAATTTGTCTAATGATGAATATAGAGCTTTGCAGCAACTAAAGAATATGTGTTCTGTACAGGTTAAACAAACTGACAAGGATGGGGGTATTGTAATACTGGACAGAGACCTTTACATTTCTCAAATGAGAAATCTGTTATTGAATACACAAGTATATCAATGTATTAACAGAATGATGGTCAATGGGGTTATAGATAGGGTGTTTTTTTTAATTTTTGATCTTTTAATTACTAATTTGATTGATGAACCATTATTTAAATATTTTTTCTACTGAGAACCCTGTTATACCAAAAATACATGATCTACCGAAAATGCATAAAAAGGCTGTTATTCCACCCATGAGACCTATCGTATATGGAATTGGCTGGTGCACTGAGCCATTGTCCATTTTTGTAGAAGGAACGTTACATGTTTTTTTAGATGAATGCTACACTATTCTTTGAGATATGAAGATGTTTTTAGAACATCTACACAATAGAATAATGACTCTGGGACAGGGAGATAACTTCATTTTTGTTACCGTGGACATAGAATCGTTGTTTACTTGTATACCTAATTTATGGGGAATAGACAAAGTTAGAGAATTTTTAACAGTGAATAGATGTTGTGACAATAAGAAAATTCAATTAATATGTAGTCTTTTGGAAATTATTTTAGAAAACAATGTATATGTATTTGAGAATGAATTTTATTTGCAAAAGTTTGGTGTAGCTATAGGCACTGCATGTGCAAATAGCTACGCCAACTTGGCATTGGTGTGCTGGGAACAACTTTCTATATTTACTGATAGTAACCCCTTTTTTGCACAAGTGTTGTGGTATGTCCATTTTGTTGATGATGTTTTTATGTTATGGAATGAAAATGACAATGAACTCAAGAATTTCATAGATTATTTACATAGCACTACTAATTTTTAAGATTTACTTTTAATAGCTCAGATATAGAAATTGACTTTCTTGATGTTAAAGTCAGAAAATCTGATTGTAATGAAATTATTAGTAGCATTTACCAAAAAAATACTAGGAAGAATGCATTATAAAACAAAACAAGTATGCATCCTAGGCATATTCGTAGAAATACACTGAAAGGACAGGTATTTAGAGTTCTGTGCCTACATAATAAGGACGATGATGCTAAAGCAGCCCTTGCAAAATTGAAGTTAGAGTTTTTAGATAGGGGCTATGTGACAGGAGAGATAGACAAGACTATCACTGAAACATGGAAATTAAGAAATAGCAGATGCAGACCGTATTATACAACTATGACAGATAGAGAAGACAGAAATACTCATACTTCAGACACTAATCATTTTCGAGCAGTTTTTCAATACTCTAGCAATGCTAATGAATACACGAAGATTATAAAGAGAAATTGGCATGTACTTCAAGAATTACCAGAGTTGACTAATATAATCAGTGAAACTCCGTTATTTTCTTTTAGGAATAACAAGTCTTTAAAGCAACATTTATGTTATAGAACAGAACCTAATAGATTTGATTTTTCTACACGTGTTGGTACTTTTCCATGCAGATGTTGTACTGCATGTAAATATATTCATAGCAACAAAACATTTATTCATCCTGTACATAAATTTACTATAACCAGTTATAGCTATGCTGATTGTAAGACTGCTAATGTTGTGTATTTTTGTTTCTGTCAAAAATGTTTTGCATATTATGTAGGAGAAACTAATAGGGTCCTGAAAGACAGGATCCTTGAGCATGTTAGAGATATAAATAATTGTAAAGAAACAAGTGCACTGGCAAATTATGTTAGAAAAACTGATTTGTCTCATACTTTTAAGTTTTTTGTTATTCGACATGTCCTCTCAAATATATGGGGAGGTGACTTAGCAAATACTACAGAAAGCATAGAACAAAATAGATTCTTAAGTTGAATGCTGAGAAATATCCTGGCTTGAATGGAAATAGTTCCTTAATACCTTTTTTAAAAGCCAGACCATTGACGCACTAGAATTATTATATTTTTATATTTTTTAAGTATTTTAACTAAGTCTTTTATATTTATAGTAACATTTTAACTATTTATTAGAATATTAATGCATATTTCTTTATGTTTTTATACATATTTACATTTTTATATATTTATTGTTACACATTTATTAGCATTGGAACATGTGACTATTGGACTATCAGCTGACTTTATTACATTTTCTATATAAGCTTTATTATGTTAAACTACTGTATCTGATGAAGCAACTAGTGTAGTTGTGAAAGTGCTAACCATTTTTATTTTTTCTTAATTTTGGTTTGAATAAACGTATGTTTGTGTGTTATCTTGGTGCATTTTATTTTATTTCATGCATATATTTTACACTTTGTTTTTATACAATTATAAAGGTGTTGAACTCACATTTTGTGTTGCTATGCAATTTACAGCTTGCTTTGACTGGAATGCACAGGGTCCTGGTTTTAAGACTTGCCAGGGATGTGTATTTTCTGTTATGGGAATGAAGTATGAGGCTGAAATGATGGAGTAACTAAGCCGTGTGGTGTTTTGGAAGATGAGTGCTTGCCATCTGTTAGGGTGAGTGGGAAGGAGGTATATGCAGGTTTTGTGGGGCTTCAAAGAGTGGGTGCATGCACGAGGGGCATTGGCAGTGGGATCAGGTGTTATCGAGTCAGAGGTTGACTTGGGGTTTGTTTTCTCTCTGAACATGCACACGGGGGCGGCATTATATCCATTGTAATTTCTGCTATCACATGAAAGAGTAAGGCAAACAAATTATGTAGTCATGAAATGATTTCAGGATAGGAGGGAGGCGATTTATGGTGGGGTTTAGTAACACTGTAGAATGTGCTTCATCTTGCATGGTTTCATTGCTTGCAAGCCGTGAGTTGTTTCCACCTTAACTCTGAGGAAATTACTGTTTAAAATTGTCGCTTAACAGTAGTTGCATGCCATGGCTTAATTTGGGTTCCAAACTGATATCCTTTAGAGGATTTCTGACCCAACACCAGCTTGATGGAATAGGATGGCACTTTATCACAGATAGAGGGGTATTTGTTCACTTTATATTAGTTTAGAATAATTGCATATTATTGCATATGGGATATAGTCTGAAATCTTGGGGAGGCGTGGTAAGTTTATAGGATGGGATGTTAGGTAAGCCTTTTCTTTTTCATGGATGCCACCTCAGGGTCCACGATTTACTGTACTGCCAGGGTATGGAATGGTTTAAAATTTTCATTGGACTGACTGTTTTTCTCTTCATTACCAAGATGAGGTACACCACTGCTGTAATTTGTACCAAGTGGGTAAAGGTGGTATACTTGCTAATGCATTTTACTTTTGTCTCTGTGCAGATGGTGGTGTGGTGATGAGCATTCCAGTTGTTGTGGCATTATTCAGCAAGGTCCTAGATGGTGGAAGCAAGTTTGTACTGGATGTCTGAATCACTACGGTGGTGAGCAATGTTGTCATACCTGGGAGAATGCTAAGTGGGCAACAGCTACTGGCTTGAAGGAAGTGGATTCTAAGGTAATGGATTCTGATGGGGCGGA
>NC_056737.1:553476272-553503772 GCF_019279795.1 Protopterus annectens
TCATCATCATTAACACTCTTTTTCCCATTTTCAAGATGGGGTCGGGGGTGTTGTGTCAACTGTCACTACCTCTCTTGATTCAATGCCATTTTCCCACCTTCTTCAACAGTCATGCCTGACTGTTGAAGGTCTTCTCTCAAACAATCCATTAACCTCTTTGCTGGATGACCTATTTCCTCTTGCCTTCTTCCTGTCTGCCCCAAATCTTTTTGACCAGATTGTCTTCTGCATTCTAGCACATGCGCATTAACCACCATAATCTTTTCTTTTACCTTCTCTGCAATTGGAGCTACTTGGGCTCCCGCCTCATTTTTTTAATTTTTCATTCAGTGTGCATCCTGCTATCCACATCAGGCATTTCATCTGTACACCCTACTTTTCAGCTTCTTTGGCATTCTTCTGTCATACGCTACCCTGACACTCTTTGCCTTTTGGCTGCATTTCGTCTAATTCTAGGTTTGACCTCCTAATTTAGACTTCCCTTCTCCACAACCAACCATCCCTCCCAGATATTTTAAAATGTTAATTTGTTTTACTAGTTTCCCTTCTGTCTCAGTTCTCATATTCTTCTGGTTTTCCCCATTTGTTACCACTAAAACTATCTTATCTGTACTTATTTTCTTCCTTTGTGCCTTCAATTTTGCATCCCATTCCTCTATCCTATGCAGAAGTCCTTGCTCAGAGTCTGTCTCTAATGCCACATCATCTGAATATAGAAATTTTATTGATATGTCCCTTCTCACCTGTTTGGTAATGTAGTCTATCAAAAGTAAGAACATCAGTGGGCTAAGAGATTAACCCTGATGCACACCCATGCCTACTGGGAACAACTCTGTGTGCTGAACACTGTTCATTCTTGAGTTATTGGGTCCTTGTACAAAGCTTGCACCGATTATGATTCTACCAATGTTTCTGGGACTTCAAACCACAGAAGAACTGCCAAATCAGCTTTCTTGGGACCTTGTTATATGCTTTTTCCTAGTCTAGGAACATCCGGTTGAACTTTCTCCTCATCTCTAGTTTCTTCTCAATTATCTGTCTCAAAGCAAACATCAGGTTGGGTGTGCTGCATCCTGAACTGAATCTGAGCTGCTCATTTCCCTTCTTACTTTCTACTACTCTGCATATTCATTTATCAATCATCCTCTCCAGAACTTTCATGAAGTGTGACAAGGGTTTGATGCCTCTTTACTGCCCACAGCTGTGGATGCTCCCTTTGTTCATGTACACTGGAATTAATATGCTTAGTCGCTAGTCATCTAGGATATGAATCTTTTTCCATACTGCTTTGACTACCCTCAGGAGGCTTTACTCACCCAACAACTTGATCATATTTGCTGTGGCCTCATTTGAGCCTGCTGCTTTTCCTGACTTCATTTTCTTAAGTACTGTTCTTACTCTTTCTTGGGTAGCTTCATCCTCTTTTTTCATCATAGGCTGTGTCTGGGTCAGTACAGCTTCTGCTGGGTTTTCCTGATGGCATCCCTTGAAGGGTACCGGACTATGTTAAAGACCCAAAGGTGTTTACTAGGCTAGCAACCACAAGGTCCTTTTTAAGCCTAGCCATGCATCCTAAATCTCTGACAAGTTCTGGTACCCTTGATAAGTGTAAGCAATGGCTTGGGAGGTGAAACATTTACAAACAGGGGCCTAAGAGATGAAACATTTACAGGCTGCCTGTGTCTATTAGAGACATACATACCAAATCAAGGATGAATTTCCTGTTCCACATACAATTGTCCAAGTTAAACTTGAATGGGTTAGAGAGAAACTGTGCTTCACATGGATGGGGAGCCTGTTCCAGAGAAGGGATAGTCTCTGGGATACATGTATGTCTCTACAGCAGGTCTTATTTATATCACAGGCAAGGTTTAAGTGTTTAGATTGGGTAATTCTGGTGCAGCTTGTTTTGTGGATATGCAGGTGTTCCATTAGAGTGGGGTCTAACAATACCCTATATGCCAGGCATAGATCTCCTTTCAAAAATCTGTAGGAGACAGACTACAGGGATAGGCCCTTGAGGTGGTCTGCATAGGATGTGTTACTGATGTCCTATATTCTTTTTGTTTGTTGGATAAGCCTGGTTAGGTAAATACCAAAGGGGGCATTGTACTTAATGCCAGGTATGATGAATGCTGATTGCAGTGTAACAATGACTTCCTTGGACCTAGATGCCATACCTCTGTTTACAACTTATGCAGCATAGAATAATTTTTGTACTACTGTAGACAAGTGATGGTGTCCACAAGTCTCTGAATACCGAGTCAGATCTTAGTATATGATAGTTAAAAGGGATAGACGACTTCCTGAAGGATACTATTATGCATCCCTTGGCATTTAGTTTATTCCATGACACTGGCACTACTTCTTTGTCTTTTTCGGCCTCCCTTCCTTGAGAACATTTGTGTCTATGGGTGATTCAATAACAGCTCCTAATTTGCAATCATCTGCAAATTTAGTCAGCTAGAGGCCATTGACACTGGCCTTCATTTCAGAGAAGTAAATGTCAAAAAGGAGTGGTCCCAGGCCTAGTTTCTGAGGGACTCCACTTGTGGTTGGCCTTTTTTTAGAAGTGGACTCCTTAATTCTAACTTTCTTAGTCCTGTTTGTGAGCCAGCTGACTATTCTCTAGGTGACATAAGGGTTTGTACCTAACCTCTTAAGTTTGTCAACCATACCCAAGTGGAGGATTGTGCCAAATGACTTGGCCAGGTCAAGGTAGGCAGTCTGAACTATTTTGCACTCATCCATTGTTTTAGTAACCTTCTCAAAGAAGTCCACCAGGTTGAGTAGGCATGATCTGCACTTGCTGAAATCAAAATGGTTTGGGTCCAGTGTCTGGAGGTTTCCTGTGTCATTATTGTTCATTTTCATAATACTTCTTTACATAGCTTTGCAGAAGAGATTAGTGAAAATTATGGGTCTGTAGTTTCCAAGGTCTATATATGGACCACCTTTGTGCAGAGTGATGATTGTTGATGTTCTCCATTCATGAGGCATGAAGCTTGGTTTGAGGCTGTGATAGATCATGCTTCATCCTATTTAGTAGGCATCCTGGTTTATTATCTGGGTCCAATGATGCAACGTTCTTGAACTTAGAGAGAGCTTTAAGGGGAAGTTATATTTGATGGCATTTCCTGAAGGAAGGTTAATGGGGAGATAGGGGTAAAGTTGGAACTGAATTTGTTGGCAAGTAGGTTTGCTATATTTTCTGGCTTAGTATAGGTGGCTCCATTTACAATGAGCTCTGCACACAATTATGTATTGCCTTTGAGATTGTGGACATAGCTAAAGAATGCCTTGTGGTTGTCCTTGGCCTGTGTCTTTGCCATGCAGTCATTTTGCAGAAGCTGGCAAAGTGCCTGTGATACCTTGTTCTTTCCTATTGCTGATCAAATAACATTTGGAGTTTTAAAAAATAAAAATTATATAGCTATAAAGCAAAGCAGACCTATAGTTATAATTGAAAAATCAGAATACTTGATTGCTGGGCCTGGTTTACTATTAGACATGAACATTTTTTACAGAATTGTAAAGGTATTAATGGACACATTATGAATATGTTTTGTGTGACTTATAGCTTGAAAGGGATCATTCCTTAGATCTGTGTAATATTTTTAAATGTTACTACACCAAGGATTCCTACTGTACCAAAATTCACAAGGCCAGTGTTCATCCACAGACATGACTCATTGTGTCTGCAAATGGGTGGGTTACTGAGCCTATCTCTATTTATTTGGAATATGTTTGGAAATACTATTTCAGGAATGCAAAAAGTTTTATAAGGGAAATAAATGGCTTTATGCTGTCACTTTATGTAGGACAAGAGAATGCAGGGAAAGAAAGTTTCAAATTCGTCACTTTGGACGATATTGCATTATTTAGTGAAATGCCAAATAATTTTATTATTCAAGCTGTAAGGGAACACTTATGCTGCCATAGTGATTTTACCTCAAGAAAGTGTGAGTCAACTTATTAGACAAAGTTTTATTTTATTTTAAATATTTATGTATGAATAATATTTATCATTAAATAACAGGAACTGCAATGGAAATCACGGATACTAATTTAGAACTTCTGATAAGAGAAGAAAAATATTTTGATGAAAATTCCTCTTATCATCATTCAATTTTATTTTGTAGATGTTTGGGGACACTGTGGATGTCAGGGGCATCATCAGAGAATATGAAGCTGAACAGTGTTCTCCTATAGGGCTTTGTACTTGACTCCCTTTTGTTTAGCATTTACTTTTGTCATCTCTGTACCACCCAGCACGAGCTATGGCTAACCAAGTCTGAAGATGAGTGCAAAGTGGGAGTCATTATGAAGTCTCCCTCAGAAATTTAAACACTTCAACAAGAACTTACTGTTGTAAGTCCTTGAGGGGAAAATAATGGGCTTAAATGAAATTCCAAAAAATGCAACACTGTCACATTTGTTAGACAACCTCTCCACACAACATAAAACATAAACAACACTCCGCTCCCTCCCCCATATGAGAATGTTGTTAGAGACTCTGGACCTTGAAGCATGGGTTGACAATTCCCTATCTTTTGGTCACGATGTAATGAGTGTAAGTCAGGAAGACTTTCTACTTAATGCAAGGAATTGCTAGGGAAATATCATCTGGCTTTAAACCAGTTATTGATTCCTTATATTCAGCATTGTGAGTGTGTGTGTGTGTGTGTGGGGGGGGGGGGGTTGTCATGCCTCCTTACCCCAAGATACTAATGAGCAATTTCTGCAATATTGGGGTGGGGAGAATACTAGACATTAGGTATATAGGATCATAGGATCATAGAAACATAGGAGATTACTAGGTTATCAACCCGGAGGTCATTTTAAGTCTAGCCATTTCAACCAAATTTAATACCATAGAGGTACTAGTCAGTACCAAAGATAGAATTTAGTGATAGCTGTCCATGTCTAGGAGGGTTGTGGGTGCTATCCCCAGAAAGAATTTATGGTGCCCCATCCACTCATCCTCTTGAACAGTGTCATAGATGTGCTCTGTTTCACATGATTTGGTAGCCAGTTCCCAAGATGTGGCAGACGCTGGGAGATAAGTCTGCCTTTCAGAATGTCCTATTTAAGTAGCAAGCCATATTAAGTCCCTGGAATGGGTAGCCCTAGACCTATTTGATTTGTGGATATGCAGTAGGTTCGTTAGGTTTAGGTCTTGGGTTGCTCTGTAAGCCAGGCATAAGTCTCACCTAAAGAAGTCTATACGATATGAAGTACGGTGACAGTGATTTTTGTGAGTCTGTGTAAGGCACATGCTGGAGGACCTTTATCTTCTTTGTTAGAAAACTCTAGTTAATCACTGTAGGTGCTTAGTGCAGTACATAACGAATGGGGATTTATACTCAACTATGGGCCGGATAAGTTCCAAGTATAGAGGGGTTATCATTTCTTTTGCTCTTGAGATGATGCCCTTACTAGTCAAGTGAGCTATGTGGAATGCTTTCTTCACAATGGTAGACACATGGTGGTCAAAGTTAAGGTCGCAGTCAACCTGTGATCCCAGGTCCCTTACCACTTCATGGGTACCTAGGGTAGTGTTGTTGATTTGATAGTGTGGGGGAACATGGTTTGTGTCAAAGGGAATGATGATGCATTTCTTTGCCTTCAGTTTGAGACTGTGACTAAACTCCAAGTCATTGGTATGCAAGAGAACATCCAGGAGTGTACTGACATAATTGGAGATTCATTGATTGCACCTAGTTTGCAGTCATCTGCAGACCTGGTCAGCCACAACCATTTCGTTTTGACCTGAACTTCTGAGAAGTATACACCAAACATTAGGGGGCCCAGCACTGACCCCTGTGTGACCATGGAGTCATTCACTTTGATAGTGTGTGCCTGGTTTGTGAGCCAGTTGGCAACCGATCTTACAATGAATTGGTTTACATTCACTTTGCTAAGTTTATCAGTAATGCCTGAATGTGGGATTATGTTGAAAGCTTTTGGAAAGCTGAGGTATGCTGTGTGTACAGATTTGCCCTCACCAATGGCCTTGGTCACTCTTTCAAAGAAATTTACCAGATTTAGTAGCAGGATCTGCCATTCACAAAGCTGAATTGGGTAGGATTTAGGGTTAGGAGGTCACCTTTGTCTTTATTTATGAGGTCCAAATTATATGTTCCATGGCCTTACAGATGAGGCTGGTCAGGCTTATGTTTCTGTAATTACCTGGGTCTGTTGCTAGGCCACCTTTATGGAGGGGAACAACCGTAGCTGTTCTCCATTCTGCAGGAACAAAACCTGTGGTTAGGCTATAACTGAAAAGAGGACTTAGTGGAGATGTTAGTTCATGTTTTAGCCTGTTTAGAAGACAGCATGGGATGTCATTTGGTCTTATAGAGGCCGTGTTTTTTGCCTTGGACAAGGCTTTGAGGACCTGCTCTTCAGATATGTAAGGTGGAGGGGAATTTTGTGGAAGGGTTTGTTGTAAGTTAGGAGGGGAAAAGGGAGTGAAATTTTCACCAAACCTATCCACTCTCAGGTTTGTTATCTCTGTGGGGTCAGTGTGTGTGACACCCTTGGCCACTAGTTCTGCACATGCTTAGGTCCTACCCTTTAGGTTACACACATAGCTGTAAAAGGCCTTATGGTCCTTAGCAGTACTTGCTAGGTTTCTCTCAAAGGAGCTCTTGGAGGATTTCACAAGTTGTCTTATTTGCCTGTTAAAGCTGAGGAGGGTGCTTTCCATTGTTGTGTCCTTGTCTTTGTTTTCTTGGACAGCAAATATTTGCATTTATTGTAGAGTTTGTTGATTCTGAAAATCCACCATGACGGCTTGATTTTACTTGGGGCTCTGACTTTGACTCTATCTGGTACAGGTAAGTTTATACACTTATGCAAGTTGTACAGGGCTTTAGTGTAAGCTTCAATGTAGTTAACACTTTCATCTTGGGTGGGGGCTTGGAATACATTTATACCTTCACGTAGGAGGGTATAGTTTGCCTTGGTGAAGTTTTTTAGTCTGATTTCACCCTTTGTGAGTTCTGGTGTTAGTGTCAGTTTGAAGGTGACTGATTTGTGGTCAGTTCTAACTAATGAAGGTTCAACAGTTGCAGCAGTGCACCTGTTTGACATATTGGTGAGGACCAGATCTAGAACGTTTGTTCCACTTGCCGGGATTTTGCTCTAGGGCATTTGAATTCACAAAGTCACAGAACTTTTGTACTACTGAGTTTGGGCTAGAGTAGGTTTCAAGTAGACAAAAGATTGCCAGCACCAAATTCAGTGTAGAGCATTAAAAAGCATCCAAAAATCTGATAAGTAAAGTATATAAACTTTTATTAAATATAATAAACAACCCAGACCGGTTTCAGCCAACAGGCTTTCCTCAGTGGGAATAAAAAAATTGTAACTGTGAAGTGACACACACACACACACATATATATATATATATATATATATATATATATATATGTGTGTGTGTGTGTGTGTGTGTGTGTGTGTGTGTGTGTGTGTGTGTGTATATATATATATATATATATATATATATATATATATAGCATGAGTCATCCAACAGGATTCTTCCCAAAGTGATCTTCCCAACATTCCAAATGTTTCCTATGTGAGAAACAAAGAGAAAATAAAAAGTTATACAATAAAACAACCACATAATCATTGAACATTGTAATTGGTAAAATTCAAATAAAACATATAACTTTAGAAATGATCATTCAAGCCGGGTGAAAACAAAGCCCCCAGTTTAATGATCCAATACTTCTCTTTTTTAGTGAGAATGGAGTGCCATCCTTGTTTGTTGGATCTATCACCAAGAATTCTGTCAATGATGATAAACTGAAATCTGGCTGAATTATGTTGTATGCTATGTCAAAATAGGGCATTGGTCTACCTCCTGGTTCGTATGTCATTACGGTGTTCAGACATACGTAATCGAAGTGGACTTCCAGACTTCATGATTGTAAGACTGCTTTTTTCTTCACTGCTTCCTTTGGTTTTCACACATTCATTTTGCAGTCTAAAGGTGTGGAAGGCATTGTAGCCTTGCAGGGCTGGAGTACTCTCTGAGGCCTTAAACCAGGTTTCTGTGACTGCACAGACATCTGCATCTTCTAGTGACAGAAGTGCTTCCAGGGAGTACAGTTTTTGGTTTAAGCTCCTAGCATTTAGCAACATAATTCCTACTTTGTACTGATTGGATAATTTCATGTTGGTAATGTTGTTTTTGAGAACTTGCCTAAAAAATGCACTATGGGAAGGGAAGAGCCTTTACCAGCAGCTGAAAGCCCTGGGGTGCCAGGTGCAAACCGTCTCTGGCAAAGCAGCGAGTTTTGTCGACCATGGCTTCCCAGGCAGACAGAAACTGGAAACCCTTGGAATTACACCAAAATCTAAGTCAGTTATTGAAATCAATTATTTTTTGTTTATACTGTGACATCATTCTAGGTGAGGGTAGTATGCTGCTCAAGGCTAGGGACTTACCTCTCTGAGACTCATTCTCAGAGAGCTCGACCATGTCTCTCTTCATATAGTCCAGTGAGCACATCTCAGGTCATTCACACCAATATGAACTATGGCAGAGTCATGATGGTACTTGTTGCTGAGAGACCTGAGTGCATGCATGATTTGGCAAATCCTGGCAAAGGACAGGCAGCTGACCTATCTCTATATATCATTTCATAAAGGCACTCACAAATAAATCCAAACAGCATTAGCAGCATGAAAGGTGGGTGAGGAAAAACTAGACATCAGGGATATATCTTTATATTGTTCTTTATAAATACTTACACAAATTCCAACTATGTACCCTCAGCACTCAATCAAAGCTCTTTAACAGACGTTTAGATTTCTGTGCCACCACAGGGATAATCATTACATATTACCTTAAGTCTTTGAAGGAAAAAATAAAAAAGGGGAATTTGACACAGCAAGCAGGAGCCTTAACCCTCTGTGTTAACTGAGCAGATAGTGTAAAAAAAACTCTAACATATGGCATTATTCACTTACTGTAAGTATCTGTGAGTAACGAGGGATATGACACATAGAACCAATAGCAGGAGTAGTCTGAAAACTCAAGGAAAGTTGAGATGAATGAGGTTTTGTCCATGTGGAGGGATGCTTCGGGACAAAGCTAGAAAGAACACTAAAAGACAGCTGGGAGAATTTTAAGCCCTTACTTGTACTCACCCAAAAAAGTTAATGAAGTAACAGGTAAAGTGTTACAACACACCTTAGAGAAGAATGAAACTGTAATGCCTGAAATTAGTGACTGATTGTAAGTATATGTGATTTCCAAGAAAAAGGACAAAACTAAGAAGGTACATCAGGGACATGCCATACTCTAAGGGACAGGTAAGAAGTATGTCAGTTTATGTATGTTTGTTTGTTTGCCTTTATGCATGTGGGTGGGAGAGTGGACTGGGGTGCTGAACCAATGCAATGCATGGAACACCAATGTTGACTACTCCAGGAAACAGTTGATTTGCACTCTAAATTTCCCTTAAGATAGCTATCATGAGTGCAAATGAGCACTTTCCTAAGGTGGTCAGAACTGGTAACCCATGCATTGCATTGGCAGTGTGTTAACGCTATGACCTGTTGTTCCTGTGGAATAGAGTTGGATTCCATCAACCCTTATTTGCCTACTATGTGATCTTGAGCAAGTCATTTAACCAGTCAGTACTTGGAGGCAACTGGGAATTTGGTAGAGGCTCCTTCTTAATCTTCAGGACTGCCAGCCTACTAACTACCTTTGAACCAATGAAGCTGCATCAGCAGTATAAACTTGCAGAAGAGGTATAAACTGCATGGCCATCAAAAATGTTTAATACCCCATTTGTACCTATGTAAATGCTCACCCAATCATTAACAAGCTTTAAACTATATAAAATAAGAGGTAACAACACCTGTTAAATATATATGTAAAGCATGGCTAGGCTTAAAAAGGCCCTTCAGTGTCATTAGACTAGTAGTTACCTCTGAACCTGAGAAAATGAGAATAAGCCAAAAATGAGTTCTTTCCTCATTGCAGCTAATGTGTCTGAATCACACTTCCCAACCTCATATAAACATTGGGGTTTTTGGCTGTCTCTCATCCCTGTGAGTGGAGTTCTTTCTGAAATCTCAGGGTAATGTCTCATTACCAATACCTTCCCATATCAGACAGGTTAGCAAACCATTAGCTGCCTTTTCCTCTTCTCCTTTTAAGCAGAGGAAGGTAGTCAAAACATTGTTTATCACCATTCAAAAAAAAAAATAATATATATATATATATATATATATATATATTTATTTTTTTTATTTAACATTTGTTTACCCAGAAAGTCCAATTTGGAACAAAGCCAATTTTCAGCAGACACCCAGGGAGAAATGCTCCAGATGCATGTCTTTGTAATATGGCAGGAAACCAGAGTACCCAGAGGAAACCTACACAAATGCAGGGAGGACATGCAAACACCACACAAAAGACACTCCAGTTGTGAATCAAACCGGAAAACCTCTTGCTGTTAGGTAACAACGCTACCACTGCATCACTGCTCCGTCCAATATATAAATCTATATATTTTATATATATATATATATATATATATATATATATATATATATATATATATATATATATATATATATATATATATATATATATATATGTGTGTGTGTGTGTGTGTGTGTGTGTGTGTCTATGTGTGTGTGTGTGTGTGTGTGTGTGTGTGTGTGTGTGTGTGTGTGTGTGTGTGTGTGTGTGTGTGTGTGTGTTTATTTCTAGGACAACAGGTTAGTTCATTGTTGCATATTTTATTAAAAATGCCTTACAAAGGATAACCTCATTATAAGTACATGAGAATACTGAATTCAGTTTTTGTACCATATCATATTTCAAAATAATATTTTTATGATTACTGCTTATATTATATGAGCTGAGCAGCATAAAAAAGTGTTCATGATGTGGAGTCAACATGTGAAAACAATACTGAAACATATCCATAGTGGTTATTAACCACCTGCTACAGTAAATTATATTGAAGTGTTACTTTTATATAGGAAACTCAGAGGAAATAGCTTCTGCTTTTGGAAGTTACAATTAGGTTATTCAGAGGGAAAAAGGTCTCAGCTTATTACAGTGAAATTTCTTTTTCATTCATATTCATTCATTCATTCATATTCATTATTTTAACCAGATGTTTTACTAAATCCTGAATTATGTATCTTGAAAACATATGGACATTTATTAATGACATTGTGTGACGTTCCCACTCTGGGCCATTAATCAAGGAGTCTGAATCCTCACCACTGACATTTGAGAGGGACATTCACCTGGAACAAAATGGATCCATCCAGCATTTCCAGGAGCAGCTGTCTGTATCAAGCATGATTTCCCTTAAGATCACACAGGGTACACACTTAGTCCGGGGGATGTTTTTTCCCTCTCTCTCCAGATCCCAGTCAGACTCTTAACTGGCACAGCTATAGAGTTGAGTCCTCAGCCGAGTGTCCAAGCCAAGTCCTTGACCACTATCCCTGTGAAACCAGTGTTTTTTGTCCCTGCTCCAAACAGCTGACACACACACACACTCTTTGAGATACGATTTTCATACAGACACACACACACACACACACACACACACACACACACACACACACACACACACACACACATGCATGCATACATGCCCACACAGACACACACACACACACACACACACACACACACACACACACACACACACACACACACACACACACACACACCTGGGAAAGGCTGGCACAGATTTATTAGCTATACCCCCTTCTGCCCAGGTAGTTACACTGCCACCAGACACTCCAAAGCCAGCTACTCTAATGCTTTTACAAGGTTACCCAATTATACCAAGTGAAATTAATATTAGTACAAATGATAGTGTTTGGCCAGTGCTGTAAGGCTTTCTCAACTGGCCACAGTGTCACCAAATAGATGTAAGTCCTCTCAAAGTTTAAAATATTCTATAAAGGACCAGCCACAATGAAAAGTTTAAATATATTTAATATTAAATAATAAAAGAACATGAACATACTAAACATCTATTTACAATAAGGACCAGAGTTTCAGTCACAAGAAATATTAAAACAACACAGATGAATAGATTCACACAGATAAAGAAAAACAGTACTTAACTAATCTCACTATATTTTCCTGACTGATCTAACGACCTGCTATTCCCTAGTTCACTTACTAGAGCAAGACAAGATGAAGTAGGTGAAAGGTCCTTCCTTGTCAGGTTCCAAAAACCAAGTGCTCTGAGACTTCTCTCTTATCTGGTATTAAAACATCATTTTGTCTTAGATTATAGAATGCCATCACATAATTATGGCCATCTGACTTCTGGTTTCCATGTTAGCCCCACTGATAGAAATTGAACCAGAATTTACCACATATGCATTACCATACACAGAGCTAGAGCTTTACTAAGGTGTGTTATAGCATGTGGTAGTTATAAAACCATAAAATACTTCCACTCTTCCAACAGGATCTAATAAACCATTCTCCGGCACAAACATTTAGTCTCTGACTGCAATCAAAACTGAAAGATGCAATCTTTATGGCATAAACCAGGTAATTTAATTTCAGGATATTTTTCTAAAAGTTAGCTGGGGCTGAGCTTAACCTCTTCTCTTCTAGTATCCTCTGTTAAAACACATACAGTGAATATAAAAAGTGTACACACCCCTGTTAAAATGCCAGGTTTTTGTGATATTAAAAATGAGACCACAATAAATCATTTCAAATTTTTCCCACCTTTAATGTAACCTATAACCTGTACAATTTAATTGAAAAACAAGCAAATCTGCTAGGGGAAAAAATACAAAAAATAAAAAATGTACAATAAGCTGTTTGCATAAGTGCGCACACCCTTAAACTAATACTTTGTTGACTACCTTTTGCTTTAATTACAGCATTCAGTCTTTTTGGGTACACACCTGCCATCAATTAAAGATAATCTGATTTAACCCCAAATAAAGTTCAGCTGTCCTAGTAGGATTTTTCTGACATTTACTCAGTTGCCTGCTACAGCAAAAGCCATGGTTCACAGACAACTTACAAAGCATCAGAGAGATCTCATTGTTGAAAGGTATCAGTCAGAAGAAGTGTACAAAAACATTTCCACAGCACTGGATATACCGTGGAACACAGTGAAGGCAGTCATCAAAAAGTGGAGAAAATATGGGACAACAGTGACTTTGCAGAGAACTGGATGCCTCTCCAAAATTTCTGAAAAGACAAGATGAAAACTGGTCAGGAAAGCTGCCAAGAGACCTACAGCAACATTGAAGGAGCTGCAGGAATTTCTGGCAAGTACTGGTTGTGTACTACATGTGACAACAGTCTCCCGTATTCTATATATGTCTGGCCTATGAGGTAGGGTTGCAAGACGGAAGCCTTTTCTTGCACAGAAAAACATCCAGGCCAAGCTAAAATTTGCAAAACAATACATCCAGTCTCCCAAAAGCATGTGGGAAAATGTGTTATGGTCTGATGAGATGGAGGGTGAGCTTTTTGGTCACAATTCCAAAAGGTACATTTGGCACAAAAACACTTCATATCACTAAAAGAACACCACCCCCACGGTGAAGCATGCTGGTGTCAGTATCATGCTTTGGGGTCACTTTTCTTCAGCTGGAACTGGGGCTTTAGTCAAGGTGGAGGGAATTATGAACAGTTCCAAATACCAGTCACTTTGGGCTCAAAACCTTCAGGCATCTGTTAGAAAGCTGAATATGAAGAGGAATTTCACCTTTCAACATGACAATGACCCCAAGCATACATCGAAATCAACAAAAGAATGGCATTACCAGAAGAAAATTAAAGTTTTGGAATGGCCCAGCCTGAGCCCAGACCTAAATTTAATAGAAAATCTGTGGGATGACCTGAAGAGGGCTGTGCACAAGAGATGTCCTCACAATCTGACAGATTTGGAGCAGTTTTGCAAGGAAGAGTGGGCAAATATTGCCAAGTCAAGATGTGCCTACCCAAGAAGACTGAATGCTGTAATTAAATCAAAAGGTGCTTCAACAAAGTGTTAGTTTAAGGGTGTGCACACTTATGCAACCAGCTTATTGTACATTTTTTATTTTTTATATTTTCCCCTAACAGATTTGTTTGTTTTTCAGTTGAATTGTACAGGTGCATACATGGTGGTATATGCAAGATTTAGTGTAGGGTTAGAAACATGGTTTAGTTTAGGTTTAGAAGTAGGGTTTTGGTTAGTGTATGTATGTGGTTTATTTAGTTTGAGTAGGTAGTATGTAGCTGGCGGTGGGGTGGGACAACTATGATGGTTCGAGTTTTTGAATTTTGCGGTTTAGGGCATTTGGTGTATTTGCGGTTCGCGGTTTTAGTATTTGGTTACTAGGGCTTTCATGCTTATAATATAGACCCTTTTTTTATATTATAATTTATGCTTACCAACACCACATCACTCCATTGATTTGAACAAATCATCAAATTATCACTGGTGTTTCCTTCTAACAGCTTTTGTGGTAAAAGTCTCAGAGGAAACTGGTCCCATATTTATAATACATTTTCTTAAACCATTCCTTATTTACCTATTTAGTACCTTTATAGTGATAGTTGATGAAAATTTAAGGGAAGGTAGTAGAAAAATTGGAAATTGTCTTGTTCAAAGATCATTATTTATCTGCTTAGCCTTTTATCTATATACCTGTCTGTGTTTACAACTTTATCTGTTTAATATTTCCAGCACAAGTACTTTTTTCTTCCTAATAAAATGCTTAACACTGCAGTTTTGAAAGGTATCTAGCAAGTTTAATGTAGAAATATCAAAACATAAAGGAAATAAACATTTAAAATTTGCAAATTCATTCAGGACATCATTTTACTTGGTACTCTACTGTTTTTTGTAGACCACTATAAAATGTAACATTGCAAATTAAGTAAATTGAAACTACCTGAAAAAAGTGTACCAGGAATATAAAATAAACTGAGACTATCAGACAAAATGTACCTGAAATGCATACAGCAATAAAAGATAATCTAAACACAATAATCCATTTCATGCTGAACTGTGGGGGATGGCAATCAACTATTTTATCTACTCACTTTACTGAAAGTTATATAAGACATCTCCAACTTCATTTCTTGACTATTCTGAGTTTTTAATTTTCATACAGCACTAAGCATGTACATACCATGAAGCACTCCTGTTGAGTCTGACAGCCTGCTGAGCTTAGAATTATTCATCAACAAGCATTAGTAAGTCATGACTTTAATATTCAACATCTCATTTAGTTTGCCAAACAATGCTTATCTTTTACTTGCAAATGATTGTACATAACTAGTGTACACCATACTCTGTCATCTGATTAGATAAACTGTGTTAATTATTTTATTCAGGAGTCTACAGTTAATGCATAAACCATGAATTAGTAAAAAGTACATCAGCTAATCTAAGATTTGATGAATGTGGATTCTTTTCAATATTTTTCTGTCTATGCCACTCGTAAATACAGTTGATGCTTATTAGCAGTTTCAAGTCTGCTAATATTTTATGTGATGGGTTATTATTTTTTCTTTTTTTTTGAAAAGATGTGAATTATATTTTAGTGAGGTGTAAAAGGTAACAGGATGAGCAGCTTCCTTCCCCTACTAATGGTGAGTGTAAAGTTATTGAGGGTGTGATTCACTGAACACAACTGAATGAGTGGCACATTGATACTGATTTTTAAAAGAAAATCATTATTGGCTGACACTCTGTTTCTATTAAAGAACTGGCAATGATTTATAGTTTTTTGTAGTATTCTCTCTTTCTCCCCTGTTGTGTGACCAATGTGTTAGTATAAATAAGTTAGGACTACACCCCTCCCCCACAAAAAGCTTACAATCTGGAAAAAAATGCTTTTATTACAGTTTTCATCTAGATGAAGTTATAACCTGGTTGTAGATTTGCCTGGATATAGCACAATGAATTCTATTGGCACCATGATTTGCACTTTAAAATACCCTGCAAGTGCTACTAAATGCTCTATTTTGAATTTAAAGTCATCTGTGTGTATGAAAGAAGATAACAATCAGATATACACATGGGGGAGTGAGCTCCACTGCTAACTGGGAAACCCAAGTACAACAATGGCACTGTGCTTTGTGCCCCTGTATGTCTGCCATAATACTGCATGCAAAGGAGTGCTCCCCATTGATGCCTATATTCCAGTTTAGGCACATCTCTAAGTTTGGGATTACACATTTGTTCTGCCTTTAAGGATTCCTGAATTCTACATTTGCTTAGTCAGCAGGACAAACCACAGATGTTCTAGAATCAATCAGTTTCAGTAGGCCAGGAAACGTGGTGCAGCAAGTTGCCCAACATGTGACTTTCATTGGAATCTGGAAACCAATGCCATTCTTTAAGAATCATTTTAACAAGCCATATGTACAACATTGCCTATAAACACAGAGGGGAAAAAATACAATGTAAGTGTACCACAGTTTGTGATAATGAATTCTGATATATAATCATATTGGCTATAAGATAAAAAAATCAACTGCAAAGTGGCAATGCATAAACTCAGACAAAAGAAGCAATAATTTGATATTTGATACATTGCATTGTAAATGTTAGAATCTTATTTTTAGTAATGATAATTCTCATATCAGTTGGCATAACAAAATGACAGTTGTGTACAAGGCATTAGGCAATGAATTTTTTATTTATATAACATCATACACGATGGCAAATAACTGAACAATCTCAGATAAGGGTTGTTTGTTTAAAGTGTAATTTGCGCAGCTCTCTTGATTGTGGCCATACATGATACAATTCTGTTAAGTATTTTCATGAGATTTTGATAGGCACTAATGAAAAAAAATGTATATATATAAATCTAGTTAGTCATTAAAAAATGTCTGGGGTGAAACTACTTCTATGAAAAGTTTTTTTGTAAGATCTGTGTTCAGCCATTCCTCTTTCCAAAAGTATACACATCCTTCACAGTTCACTAATCATTATATTTGTTTCATATTTCTAATAGAGAAACCATCTCTTCCGATACTTTGAATCCCCAAGTAAAAAAATGCAATATAGTTTAACCACTTCAGGTCAAGGGATCTCAGATGATCTTTTGCCTGTGGCTTTGATGTTCTTTGTAATACCAGGCCCAGAATAAAAATAAAAATAAATAAATAAATAAATAAATTAAAAAAAAAAAATAAAATAAAAACTTTTTCTGTATACATTTTGTTAGACAGAGGATGGAATTTTCACATTCTGTGTGCTTACAGGCAAAAGAAATGCTGTTAGAGCATGAAGGCTATGGTTTTGTTTTACTGGATGGTTTAATACTTAAGGGATGTATTATACATTCATAATGTGCAATATTTGTATGTTGTTTTAATTTTTTTATTCCCTCCTTGCTATGTATTTCCGTGTTGTTCTGTGGAGCACTACAGGAAGGCTACCCCTAACAATGTGTATGAATATACAACACTTTATGTTTACAGTCCTGCCATATGTAGATCTCTGTCTACAATGGCTTATTAAAGTGCAAGGGCAACTAGCTTACTGTATGCAAGGGAAGCGAACAAGTGACTATTTAACGCATGTAAGTATTTGATGCCTTATTCTATTTTTATTTTATTTATTTTATTTTTTATTTATTTGCAGTTGGTTTACCAGGATGGTCCAACTGTGCCAAAAGAACCCATTTTCAATGGAGTCCTGGGGAGAAAAGCTCCGTAAAGACAATATTCATGAAAAACAAATTGGCAGTCACATAGTAGGACAGTAATACAGATAAAAACAAGGCATTTGGAGATACAATAAATGAAAATTCTCACTAAAATATAAAAATCCACAAATAGAACTATAAAATATAAGTAAGTATTTACAAATATTTACAAATATATTTCTTCCTACTGTAAAACAGCTGGGCAATGAGCACTTGGGGTGCCTTTTGGTGTTTGTGGGGATGTGAGATGGGAGAGTAAGGTGGGGGGAGGAAGGTAGAAAGTAAGGGTGTCATGTGGGATGGGAACAGGATCATTCCCAGTGAGATTTTAGATGTGAGTGAAGTAATTTTCTAAAGGTAGAGTGACTTGTGGTATGGATAAGTGGGAGTTCAATGAGCATGCTAAGATAAAGGACAAAAGGTTTTTGGCTGGAGGACGTGATGGTTTATGCAATTCAATCAGGTTCTGGTTGTTGGATCTTAATAGTCTTTCTAGAAGGTGCATTTTAAAGGTAGAGGAAAGGGAGGGACAGAGTGATGGAGTGAAGATGAGTTTATGAGCTTGAATGAGTTGAATGCAGGTGAGATAATTTGGCAGATCTAACCAATGAAGTTTGTGTAGAGCAATGGAGTGATGAGTACAAGATTTGTATCCTGAGGCGTATATGGCAATTTTATTGTAACAGCAGAAGTGTTTTGTCTTAAGAGTGGATTGAAGATTAGTAAGGAGTGGGGCACCGTATAGTAGAGAATGGATGAGGTATGTATTAGAGAGAATGAACTTGGTAGAGGGAGTGAGATATCAATTATGGCGATAAAGCATGCCAAGTTTCTGGTATTTTTTTTAAATTTTTTTTTGTAGATGGGTGTCGAACTTAAGTTGGTCATCAATGAGGACTCCTAGGCAGTAAAACGGACATGTGCAGCACATTTATGGACTAAGGGACTGGTGGAGGTGCAGTTGGTAGCAACTAGCAGTTATTCATTTTCACTAGTTAAAAGCATCCACAAACAGTTTTCTTCCTATTAATGAGGTAAGGTATAAAATATGTGCTTTATCATTTCACTGGCATTTTTGGCCAACAGAAAGTGAGTAAAGAAAAGAATGCAGTTCAGCAGATACTCTGACATGCCCCCTTGCTCAATGCACACAGCATCAAAATCAAATTAGACCAACACAGCAGATAAATCTCTCAGTGCAACTCTGACATACAAGTAGTAACTCAATCCTGAATCACCCAGCATGACTCACTTTCTCCTCATCTATAACTGGACACATAAGAAAGGACCGGACCAGCATGCAGAAAGCCAAGCACTTAAATTATATAAAAATAACTTAAAACTACTATTATTTTATAAGGAAACTCAATTTCTGCCTCCATTCTCAGTTGGATTCTATGTTTGCAATCAAATAAGTAATGCAAATCATTACTGCAACTATCAACTGCCTATCTGCTACCACCACCATCTTCTCCTTGCCACATTTAAATCACTTAAATTGAACATACATTCCAATTGCTCAAGAAGTCAAAACTTGAATCTCAATTATCTCAGTCCAGTTTCATCAGTTATGACTGAATTCTTCACTGACCAAGAACTTCTATAACTGGTAAATGTCTCATTAGACCAAACTTTAAATCCTCAAAACACTCAATCCTATGTCTAACTATTACTAACATACCCAATTCCATCTACAATATAATCATGCTGCCACCATCCATAAGTGAGTGCTGCATATTCACATTTTAATCTTCAATGAACGTGGAAAACTACATCCAGTTCTAGAACCAGACATCAAACATTCATGAATGTCAATAAGCTGAAAGACTTCTTCAAGTCCTGCAACTGGAGTCATATACGCTCTCTTCAGTACTCCATCCTAACAGCATCTGGTCACCTGACATTCTTCACCAGCTGCAAGAAAAATACATTCCCCTCATACAAGGAGTCTATAAACAAGCCAAGTCTGATAGGTTTTCATATCAACTAAAGTGTCTTTTCAAGCTGGGATATGAAGCATGGCTCAAGGGGAAGAAATGGTACAACCTCACCTCATTTATAACCGTATGCAACTTTATAAATCAGAACACTCAAAGACACAAAGATGACATAAAAAATGCTCTCTGACATTCACCAAAACATTTCTGGAAATAGTTTAACCTTCTAACAGGTTAAAAAAAAAAAAACAAACAGACCCTTAATCATAAAACATCATTTAATGTGGTAAAACTAAATTCTCAGCAGAGGACTTTCTAAAAGAATTCAGCAACCTTCCTTCAATAATAACATCACTTTCCACAAACCCTGAACTGAACCTCCCACTAATCCTCCATACATTCCCCCTTCTACTTCAGATACATGAAATTTGCAGATTTCTCTACTCTGCTTAACAACAGTTCCATTAATACTCCCAGTGGAGCTTTTAACTTACCCCTCTAGTTCTCATACCTTTCACGGAAACTATCTCTTTATCCCTCTCACACATATTTACAAACTATGCCTTACACAAAACCCTATGACAGATATATGGAAAGCTGCCATTATTACACCACTTATAAAAGAACTCATGCCAACATATGTTTCCCCCTTTCCATCCAATATCTATCCTCCCAACCATAGGCAAACTACTAGACAAAGTAGTCCAAACCAAGCTCTAGCAATACATCCAACAGTTCTGTATCCTTTCAAATAATGACAGCCCTCTGGTCCTTAAATTATGGCGTCCTCACTGGGGCTATGTCTGTTGACCTCACAAAGGCATTTTGGTTTCATTGTCCACTCTCTCCTTATTCACAAGGGGTTCGGGGTTGAGCTAATGGTTAAAGTGTTTATGTCACATGCAAAAAGTACAGGGTTTGATTCTCACCAAGGGAAAATATCCAAGCTTAAAATGGTCCAGAATGCCAGCTAGTCTAGTACTTGCCTATGAATAAATATATTGCAACTGGAATAAGTGTTGATGCATCACCATGGTTTGCTAACTTCTTTAAAGAAAGACACTAGAATAAAAATGGGATCTTCACACTCTTTACTCACCACCATTGCCAAAGGAGTATGTTAAGGATCTATTTGGACTCCTATCCTCTTACCAATATTCATCAACAACCTCATTCTCAAACTTTCCCACTGCCCACTAATCTTCTATGCAGATGACAAGGTCATATACCAGTAAAACCATTCACACTCCTTCAAGCAATCCCACCTATGGTCAGACTTATATGCTCTCCTGCAATGGCACACAGACCATAAATTTCTTATCACCCTCTAAAAGACATAAATTATGATCTTTGAAACACCCTAAAAAAATCAAACAAGAGCCCAAATCTATATCCATGTCATACCTAAATAATCACATAATAGCTAGAGCAAACACTTTTAAATAGACTGGTCTTTGGCTCAACCAGTATCTGAGCTATAAATCGTTAGTACTCACAGAAAGATAAATATAAAAAATTACTACTCTTTTTTAGGGCTAAACAAATCTCCTTTTGTATCTCAACCAGCTGGAGCAGCAATTGCGAAAGGTAGTTCCTTTTTACAGCTCAAACACAGGCTTCCATTTTTTTCATACACTTCCAAGAAAAATACCACATCACTTCAGACAGTCTACAGCAATATTATTGTGAACACCATTGCTTCACCCTGGATAAAGCCAACTGGTTTCCCTCCTTAACAGTGCCAGTTATTGGTCAATTGCAGAGAAAGTCTTAACTTTTCTAAGTTGAGACAAGAGTCCTACCTTTGCCTGAGTGCCGATGTTTGGCAAAATTGTCAAATTTCAGCTTGCATATATGACACTACACATTTTACTGATATGTTAGTTTGCACCATGTTTCTGAAGAGTTGATGCTGCCTGTTTCCTCTTCAGAAATTATAAACAGCAATTTCCTAGCAGCTTTTCCACTATGCAGACTTCTTCAGTGTCCAATGACCCTTTGATAACATCTTCCTACATCTCATGTTGAAAACAACTGAAAAGAAAAGCAGAATAAAAGTGAAGAATGCTATTTTTATATAATAAATAAATACATGAATGAATGAAGTCATCATAAGCATTGCCTAGACAGAAGTCTGCATCACACAGAGTCCTGTTCCAGTTCCTTCCTTGTTTATGTGGTAATGGCTGTACCATCTTTGTTTTATTAGACCACAGCTCTAATATGTTTTTCCTTTCTCTGTTACTCTTCTCCTGTAGTTCTTCACTTAGGATCTCTTGCTTCAGCCTACTAGGGGCACCTTATATATCTGCTCCTTATTAGAAGTTTGTCATGGTGTTGCTTCTTCTTCATCCCTCAGCTGTCTCCCTCCCCTTGAAGCCACACTAATCTTTGATGTTATGGCATCTTTAACATGTGACCAATGGCTCTCAGCATTTCTTTCTGCAAACCGATTGAAAAAGATTAAAGATGAGATCCAAACATATTGTTCTGCAACCATTTTCATGCTATTCTGGTCATGTTTGTTAAAGCCCTGATAGAGCAATATGACCAATTAATTAACGGATATCAGGGTGAAGTGGACAGAATTTCTTGTTTGCTGTCTGTGTAAAAGATTGAGAACATCTAGGGCTACTTCCTGTAGGAATTGTCCAAGTCTTTGGATAAACCTGAGGTAGAAATGAAGGAAAAGAAACTAAAAATGTTTCAGCATGATGTCCAGGGTTATGCTAATAACAGACGTTTTCTTGGAAACAATACTGTAAGGCTGTTAGATTTGCTAAGGGCAAATGGGAAGATAAAACAACTAAAAAGAGCAAAAAGAAAAGAGTTTGAAGCTCTATACTGAAGAGCAGTGGGGCTTCAGCATCTTTAACTGATGATTCTTCTTCTTCTGTCCTTGATACTGATACTGATATTTCATCTGATTTACCCACAGTTAATAGGGCTAATAGTTTTAGGCCTTTAATAAACTGTGTAGGAGAGCAAAGCACTAACATCATAAGAGATCAATGGGGCATTGGAAATTCTACAGAAGGTGCTGGGACCCATTTGAACTGTGACAATATTGTACATGACATTTCTTCTGCTTCTTTTTATAACGATGATTTTTCTTTTTGCTTAATAAGGGTTTACATTTTCTCCCCACAGCACCTATCTCAGAAGTGAGGTTGGTGCAAGACATTAAGGATTTTTGTCATTTAAATTTATTATTATTCCTTAAAGACAAGGACCATAGCAGTTTTGATTTAGGTTTTAACCTTTTTTTTCAACCTCTTAGAAAACATATGTGACAGCTTTTGAACAAGTTCTATTAAAGGAAATACAATTTAGTTTATATAAAAACACTGTTCATAATTTAACTTCTAGAGAAAGGTTAGCACTTGACTTTTTAAGCTGGAATGCTACTGTAATGATTAATTCTGCTGATAAGGGAGATGCTGTTGTGATATGGGATTCTCATGTACCAACAGTATGTTCTTACCCAACTAAATGACCCTATGTTTTATTCTAGAATGCATTTAGACCACATTATGCTATTTAAATATGAAATTGATCAGTTTTTGCAACTAGCAGTTGAGGAGGGCATTATTGATAGGTAATGCCATTCAGCTTTTCCCAGTTAGGTGTCACCACAGCAGAATGCCAGTCTGCTTATGATTGGTAGTACATTTTTACAGTGCCAGCCCAACACCCAACAAAGGCACACCCATTCACACACACACACACCTACCTGCATGTCTTTAAATGTCACTCAACCATGGGAAGGACATGCGGACTCCACACAGAAGGCACACCAGCCAAGAATCAAACCACAGAACCTCTTGCTGTGAGGTGACAATGCTAACCGCTGCACCACCGCAGCAAACTTATTGATAGGAAAAGTATGAAACAGCTAACAGCGGATGTCCCTAACATGCAATATACGTATATGTTGCCTAAGATTCATAAAAATTAAAAAAAACTCCTGTCTATCCCATTGTGGTAGGCTTCGGCTCACTAACAAAACTCTTTCAGCTTTTTAACTCATTATTTAAAACTTTTTTTTCCTGCTGTTGATCTAGGATTGATGATACTACAGATTTTTTAATATATTAAAAGATACACAAATGGAAATGGGATGGTATATGTGTTCCTTGGATGTAAAATGCTTATACACCAACATTCCTCAATGGGCGGGTTTACAAGCTCTGCTATGTTAATTTATATAGTCGAGGTTTCAGTAGCTTTCTTTTGTGTCTTACAGAATATGTTTTGACTAAAAATGTTTTTTTATTTTAGACAGGATTGTTATTTGCAGTTACAGGGTAGTGATATGGGAGCCTCTTTTTCTCCTATATATGCTAATTTGTTTATGGGATATGTTGATCAAGTTTTGATATATGATGTCAGTCATAACATTTATATTGACTCTATTTATATTTAGCGCAGCTGTTTGGATGACTGCTGGTTTGTTTGGACATCTGATTTGAAATTTGTGTTGGAATTTGTTCAATATCTCAGTGACAATAAGTGGGGTATTTGTTTTACTTTAAATTATGATACTTCAAAATGTTCATTTTTGGAAGTATTGGTTGAGAAAAAGTTGTATGGAATTGTTTGAACTTCCTTATACAGGACTGAATTCCATACAAATTCCTTACTACAGGCATCTAGTTGTCATCCTAGACAAATTAATAACATTCCTTTATCACAATATTATAGGGTAAAAAGAATGTGTTCTGAAGTAGAAGAATTTGGTAATGTTAGTCAAGATTTAAAGTCTAGATTTATTAACAGAAATTATGATCCTAAAATATTACAACAAAATTTGGATAATACTAATAATAAATCAAGAGACAAATTATTAAAACATCAAGATAAGAATGATCAAGTTTCTGGTGGGCAAAAACTAAGGTTGGTTACTACCTTTGGGAGTAATATTAGTTCTTTTCACCAGATTGTTCACAATCATTGGTTTATTTTATAGATGGAAAAAATTTGTTGGAAATTCTCCCTGACATATGTTCTTTTTGTTATAGACGTGGTAAGACTATGGGAAATTATTTTAGTCATTACAAAAGAGGGTTGAATGTAGACGTGAATTACAAACTACTTTGGATGACAAAGTTTTAATGGGGTCTTACCCTTGTGGTGCATGCACAGAGTGTGCTGTTATTTTCAAAAGTAAGGAATTTACATCAGCAAACATGCCTAGAGTTTATGAAATTAAGACTGCGATTACTTATAATTCATGATGAGTTATAAATCTAGTTTCATGTTCTTGTTCTGCTTCCTATGTTGGAAAGACTTCACAATATTTTAAAACACATGTTTATTTGAACATCTTAGTGACATTACATGTCGCAGTGAATCTAATGCCATGGATAAGCATACATCTAAGCATCCTAATGCCCTGTTTTTGTATTTTGGGTATTGACAAGGGAAAAGCCGAAAGACAAAGTTATGTTTACTGATCCAAATAAATTAGGATGGAGAAACATGCTTATTGGAAAGGAAAATTTTGGGATTGTGAAACTAGGAGCTTTATTTTCTCCTGGTTTGAATGAATATTAGTTTAAGCTTTGTATTTATATATGAGTATGAGTATGTGTCTTTAAATTGTGTTCAAGGAATTGTGATGTCATCTTCAATGAAGTGATAAATATTTGCTGAACACTTGAATTCTATTAACATACTGAGGAAGGCTGTTACCAAAATCAATATATGGTTTTAAAACTGACTAAATAAAGAATGAATTGTTGGAGTAGATTTGGAGAGTGTTGGCCTATGTTTTTTCCTGTTGCTGGTTGTTTTTGCCATGCACTTTCACTTACCTTGTGAATTGCTGTTGTCTGCTACCATTTTACTACTATAGTGAGATAACTGCCACTGGAGTACTTGTTAATGTCTACCTTAAAATACTTCCCATAGCTCCTATATGGAAGTAAAGAACCATTGTATATAGAAGTGCAACTAGCTTTACTATGTATTTACGTCATCACTTTACCTCACATGTGCAAAAAAAAACATTATGATTATAACAGTACAGAAGATAGTAACAGAGTGTGAATAAAACCTCCTGTAATTATAAGTAGGACTGGATGTTTGTAAGCCATGTAGTCATTTACAAAAGAAAATGAATGCAATCTCAAATACTTATCCAATACATTCTGCATATATTATTCTAGCTTAAGCCACACGTCTGTAAACGTTGACTATCTTCAACAACATCTTCTGTTACTTATTTGCCATTATTTCATTAACATACTAAAAAAACTGGTTTGAAAGTGTATGTTTTTTTTTAATTGCAGAACACTAGGGATTGTTGAATATTCCCCTTCCCCCTGTGTAGTATGATCTTGAAGTTAGTGTATATTATTAGAAGGGGATGTTGGAGGTGTAGGGGTGCTTGCATCCCTGCAGGGTGGGAAAAAAACAAGATTTTTTTTTGTGATTACTTCCTTTTCTAAGTGTTAACATTTCAATGACTTGAAGTTTGGTATTATGATATTATGAAAAAAAAAATGCAATAATTCTAATATGCTATGCCAAAAGCAAATTTTTGCATCTACATCTCCAGAAATCTTTAAATTGTTTTACAGTATATACTGAAGGAAAGACCACGGAAGCAAATAAATATTCTGATGTAGCAGTTGAAAACCCGTTATCAGATGAATGATACAGTTCCTTCATGTTCAATTTTTGCTTGCATTATATTGTTTAAGACAGAGGAGATTGTGATTGCATCTCTGCTAGTAACACATTTACTACATCTCCAAAAAACAGTTCAGAAGAAACTCACCTCTAATTCACCTTTAATACATACCCCCTCCATGTATTTGTGTGTAGTCATTATGAAGAATTCATTAGCTCCTAATATGAGCCGACCATTTTGTGCTAGAAAGGCCCTTCTAGCTCAACATGGACATTTGCAATTCAGAAACTTGCTAGTCACAATGAGGTTAAGACGTCATTATTAGCTAATTTGCTTATTTCCTGAATCACAGTTACTATTATGACATGCAGATCATGGCTGATCTGCACATTGCAGTAGTAACCTGCATCTCATTTAGGCAGTAGTATCCCCCCTGCAGTCACTCTGTCAAACATATATGTACACAAACATGAACACACACACACACACACACACACACACACACACACACACACACACACACACACACACACACACACACACACACATCACAGTCTCTGTACCTGTCCCATCTACCCTCCCATAGCTTCCCTCACCCCATTATACATTAGTGCTATTGCATGTATGTATCAGGCTTTGTTGGTGTAGTCTATACCCCCATCCCTGATCTCTATTATGATATTAATGCCATTAAGGCATGTCAATTTATCTCTGGTATACAGTGGTTTTCTCTAATGCTATCTATGCCATTTAGGCACTTTAAAATGTATCACCTGGCATCTGGTGGTATACACTACCCTCCAATTCTTGTCCTACAGCTGGTGCCACAATTGCACATTACAGTGTGTTGGCTGCCCCCTCTGATACCTGGTATGCTGATCTTTGCCTTAGGGCACTTTATACAGTTTTCTGTTGTATCTGGTGTATCCCATCCCCCATAGTAATATTGTGTCCATTAAAGTATTTATTCCCCAGTGGACAAGTTTATACCCCCACCCCCCAGGTCCCCATAGTAACATTGACGCCAGTGTTGAACTTTAAGTATGAATACCTAGTTTCCAGTAGTCCCCCTCCCTCATCTCTGTTTTGATGTTGGTGGCTTTATACTTTAAACATGAATCCCTGGTGCCTTGTGGTTCCACACACCATATTCATGTTCATCAGATGAACATGGCAAGCTACAGTGACATGCCAGAGATAACGATGCTGATCTACACAGCTAAGTGCTTTCT